>NC_058119.1:247500-362500 GCF_914725855.1 Thunnus albacares | reverse complement strand
TGATGCTAAAACAGAAATTAATAAATAATAAGTCATAAAAATAAAACTATTTTTTATGTTGTAGTGCAGAGGTTGAATTGAGGAGTCTCACAGCCTGAGGAAAGAAGCTGCTCTGTAGATACTTCTGTATCTCTTGCCAGCAGGGTGGACAGGCTGTGGTTGAGATGGGTATTGTCTTTTAGCATCCTTTGGGCTCTATGCAGGCTCCTCACCGATATCACTCAGAGGCTCAGTAGATGGGTACTGATAATGATATGAACTCTCGCAAACTTCACAACAGAGTTCTCTCCATGTCGGGGGTTGCAGTCATGGGTGTACAGCGTGAATAGGAGGGGGCTGAGCACACAACCTTAGGGGGCTCCAGCGTTGAGCACTAGAGTGGAGGATGTGTGACCACCAATCCGAACTGTCTTGGGTCTTTTTGTGAGGAAGTCCAATATCCAGTTCCAGAGTGTGGTACTCAAACCCAGAGTGCTAAGTTTTCCAATCAGTTTCATGGGGGAGATTGTATTAAATGCTGAGCTGAAATCAATAAACAGCATTCTGATGTAGGTGTTATTTTCAAGGTGTGCGAAAACTAAGTGGAGGACAGTGGAGATGGCATCCTTTGTAGATCTGTTGGTTCTGTATGCAAACTGTATAGGGCCCAGGCTGTCTGGGATGTTGTCTTTGATGTGCTTGAGAACCAGTTTTTCAAAGCACTTCATCAGAATGGGAGTGAATGTCACATGGCAGTAGTCGTTTAGACTAGACATAGACTTTTTCAGTACAGGGATGATAGTGGCTTTCTTGAAGCAGGTGGGAACACTCCTGTGACAGTGATATGTTAAAAATGTCAGTAATAACATGGTCAGGGATGTTATCAGGCCCAGCAGCATTATTCATATTCACTCTCAGCAGGATTTTTCTCACAACCGCTGTGGATACTGACAGTGGCAGGTCCTCTGGAGGCGGAGTAGAAATTACAGCTGACTCTTTGTTGAGGATATTGAAGCGAGCATAGAATGAGTTGAGCTCATCTGGCAACGTGGCCTCACACATTATGGGGGCGCTCCTGCTTTTGTAGCCTTTGATGTTCTGGATCGCCTGCCACATAACTTTGGTGTTGTTGGTGTTGAGGTCTCTCTCCAGTCACTGCTGATGTCTCCGTTTTGCCCCTTTGATGCCAGCTTTCAGTCTTGCTCTCGGGATGTTGTATGTTTCCTTATCACCCGACCAAAAGGCAGCTTTTTTGGCTCTGGATAGAGCCCTCTCCATTCATCCAGGCTCTCTAGTTGGGGAATGATTTTATTGTCTTTGTGATCACCACATCATCAACACATTTGCTGATGTATGATGTCACTGTTGATGTATATTCCTCAAGATTGATGTGGTTCTCCTGGGTGGCAGCATGGGCCAGTCTGTGTACTCAAAACAGTCCTGTAGAGCTGCTATAGCTTCATCCTCATCTGTTTGCTCCACATTTCACTGAGGTATGAGGTGCAAAGCGAAAAACAGCATTTGAGACTCGTAGCAGCAGATTCAAGCAGTTGTAGTTATTGACTTGTGTTTGTTGAAGAAAAATATCCAAGAAAAAAATATATTTGTGAGAAAATATTCTACAGGTGTGCAACTCTCATTGCATGAATTCACATATTGACTTGTGGATGTGCAAATTTTGTCCATGACTTCAGATTATTTAATACGGGTGTGTGAATATGTTTGAACCATATTCACTGCAGCAACTGTAGCAAAAATGTGAGCATGTGAGATTCTTAATTCGTAGAAAAGGATTTTTGCACCTGCAATGAAGAATTTGAAAAGGTGTAACTGTTGTATTGTCTTTGTGGGAGAGAAAAAAAATCTACAGGTTTGCAATTCCTAAAGCATTTTTCTCTTTGACTTCAAATTTACTGATACACATATATGTTTTCTACAACTACAAATTCCACTGTCACAGGTGCTCAGTTGTTTTGCTCCAATAATACCTTCATATATCATCACTGTGAGAGTTGAATGGGTAAGGAATTAGCATACAGTATATTGACACTATGATAGATATAGTGCATATGTGTATACATGTATATGTGTGTGTGTGTGTGTGTGTGTGTGTAGGTTTCGTCTGGTGCCTTTCCTGGTGGAACTGAGAGCAGTGATGGACTGGGTTTGGACTGACACCACTCTGTCTCTGTCTAACTGGATGTGTGTGGAGGACATTTATGCCAACATTTTCATCATCAAATGCAGCCGTGAGACAGAGAAGGTATGAAGTGTATAAGTACAGTCATGTGACAGCAGACCAAATGACTTCTTGTGGGATGATGGCACTTGGGGAAAAAATGTAAAAAACAATTTAGAGGGACAAGCAGTAACTCCTCACAATCAGCTGCAACAATAATATGTGAAAAACAGTCTTTTATGATTAAAAACAGTTATGTATCGTAACCCCAGATTTTATGACTACAGGTGTAGCCCTCTAACAGTGGTTGCTATGTGCATGCGCAGTCGTGAACATTTTCTTTTGCGCCCTCTGCCCAGCACGGGCCCCTCTCAGGTCTGCACTGACCTGAGCTCTGCTCCCACATAAGCCAGCTTTTTCTTCAGCTGATGTAGGTGGAGCCGGTGGGGCCCACAGCTTAGAGGGCTAAGCCTATACTCATGGAATCTATGGTTATGAAACGTAACCAACATTCTATTACATAAAGGCTTCAATAAGAGCTAAGATTGGGATAAGGGTGAAGTTGGATGTGATCAATGCCCTGTTGGACCACCAGAATCCATAAGCACTTAACACACAAGTTCACAAGCACCATAACCACACAGTAAACAATAAAGCTAAAATACCATAAGCTGCGCCATGGCCCTCTCCTGCTCCAAGCCCTGTTTGAATGGTCAGGACAAAAGCATTACACTCCACTCACATGGCAGGGTAGAACTAAACTTGCTGAATCACAATGCCACGAGGTACAGGCAGATATCACATGGTAAGTGAGAGTGCACAGCAAAAAAGCACACATACAGCAAACGTATGTTTCCAATCAGTTTCATGGGGGAGATTGTATTAAATGCTGAGCTGAAATCAACAAATAGCATTCTGATGTAGGTGTTGTTATTTTCAAGGTGTGCAAAAGTGGAGTGGAGGACAGTGGACAGGGCATCCTCTGTGGATCTGTTGGTTCTATATGCAGGCAGCGACGATCATTACACATTGTGGCAATCCCAAAGCCTTGCACAAATAAGTTAGAAGAGAGCTTAATCATGTGACAGCTCACAATGCACATACCAAGCTCTCTACAGTGATGATTGTGTGCGCATGACATGCCCAGAGCTGACAGTGTGTCGCTGGTCATCAAACACATTCAATACTGAATGAGTTATGGGAAAACTCAGACATATCACACAGATAAAAATTAATAAAGCAGCAAGGTGAAGCCCACAATCCTGCTATACAGAGGTCCTCCACTGCCATTTCTCCAAGGACAGCTGTGGAGGAGGATAAAGCTCTCGCAGGGTGGGCATGAATACCAGACAGAGGTACCACCCCTGCTGAAACATATGCCTGCGTGACAGCCTCACAATCAATGAGTCAAATGCTGTTGTGTCAGAGGTTTCCCTCGGGAATGCTCTTTGTAACACACAAGCAGCTGTTGAGTCTGTCTGGAGCCTGTAGTGTGTGCCACATATTGAGACGTGTGCACCGGACAGAGGCGATGTGACATTTCTTCCATCTCATTTCTGCGAGGAGGAGTGAAAAATCCTTCCTAGGAAATAACTCTGAATCTAAAGGAGATGGTTGTGACTTTGGGCATAAATGCAGGATTCGGCCACAGAATGGTGGAACTCTCATTTCTGATAATGAGACAAGATGGAGAGACTGAGAGTGCACAAAAATCACTTACTCTTTCTTTATGCTGAGGTCAGGGCTAAGAGAAGTGCTGCTTTTAAAGACAGTAACAGGCCTCTGTCTTCTGACTCCTTTTAAGAAGCGTTTAGCAAGTGGATGCCATGGATTCCCTGACAGCAGCTGCATCATTGTCGGAAACCCTGGGGCTCATGCATTCACCACAATAACCGCTAAATCTTGCTCCTGTTGCACTCCACAACAGGCAAGGAAGTAAGAAGTAATACAGATGGAGAGGGAGAGGAGGAGAGAGGAGTTCAGTGCATCATGGGAAGTCCCCTGGCACTCTAGGCCTATAGCTGCACAACTAGGCTGGTCCAAGGCAAGCCTAAGCCAGCCCTAACTATAAGCTTTGTCAAAAAGGAAAGTTTTAAGCTTTCTTTCTCTCTCTTGGATGTAGAGAGGGTTTCTGCCTCCTGGACTCAAACTGGGAGATGGTTCCACAGGAGAGGAGCCTATGAGCTACTTGAGCTAAACTGTGCCAACAGGGCAGGCATCGTAATCAACATTAAACTTACCAAAATATTGTGACAATAGTCCAACTCAGTACGAGTCCCAGAGCTGGGGGGAGCAGCAAGTGAGCTAACTGTTAATCATAGCTGTCAATCAATGCCCAGACAGCAGACGTCAAAGCCTACAGTATGTCTTCAAATCTTATTAACAGAGCAATAATTAGAAAGCCAAAATTTAGCAATTGAGACCATAATGACTCGTTGAAAAAAATCATTGACTTAGTACCTCTAGAGAGAAGTTGACACTTTTAGAGCCAGGGATTTTTTGGAGTTAGCGTCTAGCAGCCATCAGTGGCATTGCACTTTGAGGGACTTTGAGGGGAAGCATTGGCTTCAGCTTCAAATCATGGTTACTGTTTTGTTTCAGTGTAACTGTCCTTTCACAGTCTGGCTCTGTGTTCCTTAGTTGCCAGTATCCACCAGTCCAATAAATGCCCTTAGACTTTTTCCTTGTTTGTTACACTGGACTGAGTAGGAGAAGGCCTTTGTACAGGACATTGAAGTATGCTTTCACACTAGTGGTGAAATGTGACTGAAGAGTTTAACATTTGTTTCCATAGATTTGAGTAATTTGCATTTACAACCTCTGTGTGCCATGTTTGAAGAACTGCATCATCATGAAATTGTAGATAAAAGAGTTTGCAGGTCATAGTGTACCTGTGTATTTCAATCAGACTTTATTTATATAGCACTTTTCATACAAAAACAGTGTAACACAAAGTGCTTTACACATTAAAACAGTACAACCCCCCCACCCATCCACACACAAACAATAAATGATTATGTAAATAAAGGACTCCATAAAAACAGGATCTGAGGAAATGCTATCATAACTCTCATGAATTTGCAATGAGGAAACACCAGAAGTAGGATAAAAATTTCAGAATAGCCAAATAAAATAACAATACAAAACTGAAAGAAAGACAGAAAAAAGGAAGAGATGTATTAAAGTGAGTAAAACCAGAAATGTAAGGTAGGGTACTGAAAGGAAATCAAAGATAAAGATAAAATAATAATGATAAAAATAATAAAATACTAAACGAGAGAGGATGTGTTGAGGTAAGTAAAATCAGAGAGAAAAAGTAGGTTATAAAAAGGAGAACAATCATAAAAAAAATAGAAATAGAATAAAAGGATATACTTATAAGTAGTAAAAACAGACTAAAACATATGAATAAAAGATGAATAAATAAAATAAATAAAGTTCAATTAAAATCCAGACTAAAAAGGTAGGTCTTAAGTTTGCTTTTAAAATTATCAACATTCTCCATATAGAGAAGTGACGTGGACCATAATAATAAAAGGATGCCTCACTGTGAGTTTTTGCTCTGACTTTAAGGATAATTAAAAGGCCACTACCAGAAGACCTGAGGGTTCTAGAGGGTTCATAGGATAAAAGCAAATCTGATAAATAGGTAGGACTAAGACCATTCAGAGCTTTATGAACCAATAAAAGGATCTTGAAATCAATTCTGAAGCAGACAGGTAGCCAGTGCAGAGACTTAAAAATTGGTGTAATGTGTGCTCTCTTTCTGGTCTTTGTCAATACACATGGAGCTGAGTTCTGAAGCAATTGTAGTTGTAATATATTCTTCTTAGGGAGACCAGAAAGCAGAGCATTACAATTGTCAATCCTGCAGGTAATAAAAGTGTGCAGTAGTGTCTCTGTATTGGCTTGAGAGGGGAACAGTCTCACTCTGGCAATGTTTTCCAAATGATAATATGCATTGTTAGTGATATTTCTAATGTGAAATATCACTCCTCATTCCCCTTACTTGAGTTTCTCCGCCCATCTCCCCGCCTGCACATCATCTCCTTGTTAGTTCTGTTGGTATTTCAGTCCTGTGTTTCAGTTCAGTCTTGTTGGATCCTTTATTCTGTGTTGTTCAAGTTTTATTCTGTCCAGTTCAGTTTTGCTTTGCTCCTGAGGCTAAATAAAGACTATTCTTCAGTTCATACTGCCTGCGTGCCTACATCTCCTGCTACTTCCTGATCGTACTGATGCGCTGCTTGTGTCAAAATGTTTCTTGCCTACCAGTTACCCAATTATGCTAAGCATTACATTTTTTTAAAATACTGAACATTGTATTTTTGCTGAAGTTGCATATCTAAAAATTATATTTTCTGCCCTCAGAAATACCCGCAGCCTAAAGGGCAGAAGAAGAAGAAGATAGTGAAATACGGCATGGGTGGACTCATCATCTTCTTCTTGATCTGCATCATATGGTTTCCCCTTCTCTTCATTTCATTGGTCAGATCAGTGGTGGGTGTGGTCAACCACCCCATTGATGTCACAGTGACTGTCAAGCTGGGAGGATACGAGGTGATCAATATTTCATACAGCAGTCTGTTCTACTGTCACTTAAAATAGAAAAAATACAACTTATAAGAGTTATGACCACTTTAAAACTGCAGCTTAGCCTAAACATTAAGTTATTTTAATGATTATTTCGCATCTGCAGATTGTTGATAATAATTAATATACAGTATATGCTGTCATTATACAGGGATTATTTTAGATATGGCTTCTGAATACATAATTTTGCTTGCTGAGCATCACAGTGATATAAGATCAAGTAAGACTTTCAATTAGAGATTAAAATCATTGTTATCTAATTTTGGGATTGGAGACTACAGAAAGCCAGTGTTACAAATTGGGGTTGTGGGGTTTGAAGGATATGGGTGTTTTAAGTTATGTTGGAGACTCAATTCTGTGGTATGTTTTGAGGTTCAAGTACATTTGCCAGGAAGGAGGGAAATCTCTAGGCATTATACATCTCTATATTATGCATTATCATACTGTATCTGTACTGTATACATCTGTATCCCAGATTTGTATGAAGATGAGAATGTATTTTTTCTTTCTATGTGTGTGTCCAGCCCCTCTTCACCATGAGTGTGCAGCAGCAGTCCATCAAGCCCTTCACAGAGGCTGGATATGATGAACTCACCAAAAAGTTTGGAGACAATGCGGTGCGTGCTGTTTTCAGTTTGGTTTATGTGCCTGTCTGTATGTACTGCTACTAACTGGCCTGCTGGCTGATTGGTGTAAGCAATTATTGGGCTGGTTCTTTATAGTTTTGGCAAGCTCAGTGTGTCATTCTTGAAGGGAAACTACACACTAAATAATTTTTTTTACACTATACAAATAATCAAATAAGTCTGTGGTGGCATATGATGTTAATACAGGTTATTTTTCAAACAATACACATTTTGTGTGTAAAAAAAAACACTTTTTCCACTCAAAATTAGCTTATTTCTGCTTGGATTTGAAAATTCAATCCAATATTTTCTTTGAACAGCTTCTTAAAGAGGAAGGACAAAAAATTGACAATTGCCTTTCCAGACGCTCAGCATTTTTCTCTCTCAGTTCAAGCAATTTGTGGAGTAACTTATATGCAAGAGTATAATTTCTACTGGGGATTCCACTTTTAAAATCCTGGTCAGTAGTGTGTGTGTGTGAGTTGATGCCTCTCTTTGTATCTATTTTTCATGGACCCTTTTGTGTGTATGCACATCTAGGTAGCCATGCAGTTCATCACTCTCTACAGTTATGACGACATTGTGACGGCCAAGATTGAGGGCAGTTCAGGATCAGTGTGGCGGATAAGCCCCCCCAGCAGACAAGAAGTCATTAAAGAACTGCTTGGAAGCCATGGTGACTTAACACTACGTCTGGCCTGGAACTTTCAAAGGTAAAACCTTTTGTCTCCTTGTTACTAAATGGCACCGTACTATAGAGATAGTGCATAGTTATCACCAAACTAACCGGGTAATTTTCAGCTAACAAAGGCATAAGCTGAAGCTGACAAAGAACAGCTGACTGTGGCAAATGATAGCTGAGGCTGTATAGCAGTGGTTCACAAACTTTTTTAAACCACTACACCTCTTCACAGGAATTTTGCATGATGCATGCAAAGCATGCAACCTGCAGTTCTAGCTCTGTGACAGATGAGTCCTTGTCTTTTTTTTCCAATTATACAAGGAATTAGAAAGCCAGCTGACACCAATACTATGTCAGGAACAAACGCAGCCGAATCACAATACAGTCAAAAGTATACTGAAGCTGGCACAGTACAACTGCTATGTGGGACAGAGCAGGTGAACCCAAGTGCAGACACTCAACGGTGAGGAGACTTGATAGAAACAAGGTATTTTTTGTAAAGGCTGGTAACTGGGGCTGGGGCTTGGGCAGTTAGCTGGGAAACTGGAGCGAAGTCTTGGGCTGAAGGCTGGGAACCTGAGGCTGAGGATTGGGCTGGAAGCTGGGGACCTGGGGCTGAGGCTTGGGCTGGAGGCTGGGAACATGAGGCTTGGGCTTGGGAAGAGCAGGAATCCAGGGCAGGAAGCAGGGCTGACGAGATGAGACAAGTGACTGGAGACAGGGGCCGGAGACAGAGCAGACAAAACTGCGAGAGACAGGAAGCAGGGTTAGGCACAGGAAAACAGGCAAAAACAAGAAAACTGGATAAATGCAGATGAAGTGGCTTGAATCATAGTAACAGAGGCAGAGGCTATAATCTGGCAGGGTGGTAGTGGCAGAGCTGGGTATGCATAGAGAGCTTGATAAGGGTGATCAGTTACAACTGGTGTGGCTCTGCTCTGACTCCAGCACACCTGTCTCCACTCTCTCTCTCACTCTCACAAAAACACACACACAGACACAGTAGGAAAGAGGGAGAGAGCCACTGGGAGAGTGGCAGCAGGTTAGGAAAACATAGGATTATAACAACAACTGAGGTTGGCAAACCACTGCTGAAGCTGACAAAGTACAACTGGGGCTGATAAACCACTACTGAGGCTGACAAAGGTTAGGCACAGTTTAGGCTTACTAAGTATAACTAAAGCTGAAAATGTACAGCTTAGGCTGACAAAGTATAACTGCTGCTAACAAAGTACAGGAGGAGGCTAACAATGTATAACTGAAAGTGGCAAAGTACAGCTGAGGCTGGCAATGTTGACTGAAACTGACAAAGTACAGCAACAGCTGACAAATCTCTGCAGATACTGACAAAGTATAACTGAAGCTGAAAAACCACTGCTAAGGCTGACAAGGTACAGCTGAGACTGACAAAGTATAACTGAAGCTGACAAAGCAGAGCTGAAACTGACAAAGTACAGCTGGTGTTGCGCCATAGAAGAAAAAGGTACAACTGGCAAAAGGTTGTCTTGAATCTATGTTTGCAGTGGAATTATAGATGTTTATATATTCTTTTATTCTATTAACATTTCTGCTAACATATTAGGCATCACATGGCTATAATGGTGTCATATTTTGTCATTAGAGGAAATAAAATAAAATAAAAGTTGTCACAAGAAAATGGAAAGTAGCCCTAGTCCGTTTTGAGGGTGCAACACTGAGACTAACAAACCACCACTGGGACTGATTGAGGTTTCTACCCGTTAAAGGAGAGTTTTTCCGTACTGCTATCGCCAGGTGCTTGCTCATGGGGGAATTGTTGGGTCTCTGTAAATTAAAGAGTACGGTCTTGACCTGCTCTATGTGAAAAGTGCCTTGAGATGACTTCTGTTGTGATTTGGCACTATATAAATAAAATTTGATTGATAAACAGCTGAGAATGACAAAGTACAGCTGAGATTTACAAAGTATAACTGAAATTGGCAATATACAGCTAAGGTTGACAAAATATAACTAAAACTGATAAAGTACACCTGAGGTAGGCAAAGTACACCCAAGGTTGACAAAACATTGCTGAGACAGACAGAATATAATTGTGGCTGACAAATACAGCTGAGGTTAAGAAACAATTGGTGATATTGAGAAAGTATAACTGAGGCTTACAAAGCACAGCTGAGGCTGACAAAGTATAACTGAAACGGACAAAGTACAGCTGATGCTGGATACTGCCAAAGTACAGTTGAGGTTGACAAAGTACTGCTGAGGCTATGAAAGTGCATTTGATGCTGAAAAAGTACAAACTCTAACAAAGTATAACTGAAGCTGCCAGGCCACAGCTGAGGCTGTCAAACCACTGCTGATACTGAAAAAGTACATTTGAGGCAGACAAGGTACCAATGACTCTGACAGTCTCAGCTGAGCTTGACAAAATACTGCTATAATTTAGAAAGTACAGGTTTTACTTATATAGGCTGATTAAGTATAACTGAATCTGACAAAGCACAGCATAAGCTGACAAAGATAGCTGAACACATACAGCTGAAGCGAACAATAGCTGAAGCTTAGTAAGTATGTACAGCTGGATGGAGTATAACTGGACAGCTGTGGTTCAGTTAAAACTGAAAAATGTCAGCTGAGCCTGACAAAGTCTGACTGAAGTTGAGCAAAGTATGTCAAGGTAATACTGGGCCTCACATGCTGCAAGGAGTCTGAGATGTCCTCAAAGGACCACCATGTAGAAGATGAACCATTTTAATTTAGACAAAGATATGGCTTCTTTACACCAAAAGTCGTTTGCCCATTAAACATAAATACTGGCCTTAAAATGGCTGGCTTAAAAGGCTGTTGTCAGGAATCAGGAGATGCAGGAGTGGACCCAAACGCAGAGACCGGAATGCAGATATGACGAAAAAAACTCTTTAATTGTGGACGGTAACGGACAGGTAAACAGGGCTGAACAGAACTCACAGAAGGAACAACACAAAAACGATCCAACAAAGACTGAACAGAAAACCAGAACTTAAAGAAACTGAACTAACAAGGAGATGAGGTGCAGGTGGGGAGATGGGTGGAGAACTCGAGAGGGGAATGAACATACAGGGAGCTGATTGGCTGAGGACACACAGGGAGCGGGGCAGGGCTGACGAGGCTAACACAGGGCAGGTGTGGGGAAGACAGCAGGGCAGGGCTAACGAGTCCAAATGCAGGGCAGGTGTGGAGGAGTACATGAACACACAAATGAAACAGAACAAAAACCCAGAAAACAAACTGAATGCCATCTACACTAACCCATCCAAAACCAAACACAAACCCAAGCACACAACCCAACAAACCAATGATGCAGTGATGAACCGAGGGACTAAACAAACGTGCAAAACCAGAAGACCATACAGAACACAACATAACACCAAAAAAACACCTTAAGTCCAGGCAAGATGTGACAGCTGTAGCTTATACATGCTATTGGACATATGATACATAGTGAGTATAAGTGAAAGAACAAGTGTCCAGTGAGATAATGTAAGACACTATATGGATAGCTTTTAATTCCGATAGCCTTTGCTTTTTCAAGATATTTGTTTTGCTCTCTGTAATTAAGATTTTCCTGCTATTTCAGTGTTATTACTGGGTATCTGTGATGTGTCACTGAATGTTTTCATCTCTAAAAGCTGATTAAATCTGTCTCTCCTTCTCTCTGAAAATTTCTGTCTCTGACAGGGACCTGGGTAAAGGGGGGACTGTGGAATACACTTCTGACAAACACTCTATTGACCTGGAACCTGGGAACCCAGTCAGAGCAGATCTGGCCTCACTACTGGTTGGCAATCGCACTACACCTGTGTACGTTCACTCTCTGGAAGGATGGTTCTGTGAATACAAGTGTTTTGTGTTTTATTTATTATAGGTAGCTGTAACTTACAACTATAAATTGTCTCTTTTCTCAGGCATGTTTCCAATATGTTTCCTAACTACATCCGTGCCCCCAATGGAGCAGAGGCCAAACCAGTCAGTCAACTATATAAAGGTCAGAGTTCACTGAGTTATTGTTAAATGAAGTAAAGTTCATCTTTTTTTTTTTAAGAAAATAGATCCATTCCCAGGATCAGACTAGATAGTCAGAAGTAACAGCAAAATGAGCATAAGGAAGGTCACTGGTAAATGCTATTATATCACCGACAAAAGGTGTCCGGTCCTTGAATATTTCGGTCTCCTCTTACTGGATTAATTTGACTAACTTGGTGTCGCAGACCATATTCTGTCTCATAAAAATACTACAATGTTGGCAAAGTGCCTATTTGGAATGTTTGCAGAATGATTAACACTAATGGAAGTAGAATTACCAATAGACTAATTACCATTATAGCAACATAGTCTCAGACTGGATATCTATTCTCTATATCTCTTTTATATTTATAATTCACACTTCAAAGTGTCTACTTTAACACAGCTGATTTGTTGTCTTGTAGGTAATGAAGATGGTTACCTGAATATAACCCTGTCCCTGATGAGTGACAGGTCACTGAATGTCAGTGGGAACCAGGAGTGGTGGGACATTGCCATTGCAGGCTGTAAGGAATCATGTGGGGTTCTACCCATGGTCATATTCAATGACAAAGTCAGTCCACCAAGCCTGGGCTTCCTGGCTGGATACGGGTGAGAAACACACACTCATAAATAACAAGTACATGGACTGGAGAAGATAACACATATAGTAGTAGTAATAATAATAATAATAATAATAATAATAATAATAATAATAATAATAATAATAGATAAATATAATAATAGATACAGATAACTAGAATGTACATTTCCTGAAGAAAATGTGTGTTTGCTGCCAATCAAAGATGTTTCATTTTTATTGAATTAACTTTGATCACAGTCATTTAAGTGGTATTTGTACTGTAGCACCACTTACATGTGTAAGGCCATCAAATTGTGTAGAACTGATGTTTATGTGTGAATATATCAGTCAAATTTGGTTGCAATTGAATCATGCATTCAAGAGATATTGCATTGCTATATAACTTGCCATATGGTGGTGTTGCCATGTATGAATATGTTTAGCATGTGCCCAGGTGTTACCTGAACCCAAGAATTTTTAATCTAAGCCACACCCAGGGGGGAAGGGTCAGATATCTTCTGTCTGCACTTTTTATTTATTTAATTAATAACAACAGAATTGTAGTGCTGACATTGCATCAAATCATACAGACTTGTTCAATGTCTGTTTTAGTAAAGCATCCCAAATTCATTGTCAATTGTTGGCAAATTGAACTCCTGTAGACCACCAAAAACTCAATACCTATAACAGATAGCAGAAAAGTAATAGCAGTCATCACAATAATATGCTTAATATGTTAGAATTGGTAGCATCTTATTAGCTGTAAGTATGTGAGAGGAGAAGCGTTACACTGAACACAGAATAAAAATAATATCTGGAGAACAATAATGGGATTTGCTGACTGGTAAATCAGATTTCAGCAATCACGCAATAAGTAAAACTTACAAGTGAAATAAAATATAAAGTGGCAATATAAAAGTAAAAAGTAAATAAAGTAAAATGTCTGTTTGTCATAAATTTTTAGAGTAGCAATAGGTGTAAAATCAACACAATAGATCTGTCTCTTCATAGTTTGTAATAGGCACAGATCTATTATGACTTAAGTGCTATCCATCCACTTACAACAGGCACAGATCAAGCAAAGGTACTGAAGTCAAGGAATGCTATCTCCTCCCTCTTAGATAAGTTGCAGGTTCTAAGTATGTTATTCATACACAGACTGATGTTTGATGTGTGAACCTCTAAAACTAAAAATTTCAAAATCTTTTAGGCTAGTTTATGCCTTGTATGAGTAATAGGCCTATGTCATAAAATTCAGTATTAATTTTAACTGAAAGCTTAAACAACTCCCACTTGCTTTCTTCTTGATCACTAACCTCCATTAGACCTGCTCCTTCAGCCCTGTCAGTCAGCTCAATCTTCCCCCTCTCCCTCTCCTCGCCTGTTTTCAGAAACATGTTATTTTATTAAACTCAGATTTGCAAAAACTCAAGGCTTCATTAGTGATCAACCACTTTAATTTTGTATTTGTCTGAACTGGCAAAATCTTTTCACATGACTGGCCTTTGGCAGAGCTGCCACCTTTTTGAAGAAATGTCGTATATCCATCTACATGTTGAGCAATTGAGGGATATAAAATTGTGTTATGATCAACACAATGTGACCTTTTCACTGACATTAACTGATTATAAACAATAATCTATGCCTATGATATGATTGTTTCAAAATACTTAAGAGGCATATAAAAGCAAAGTATCTAAAGAGCTGTCAATAACATTATTTCTATCTCTTTTGCTCGTTCATACTTTGGCTGGCTGGCTCCTCAGCTAGTTAGTGCAGTGGAAACCGCTTATAGTGATCACACTGTCTGGGTCAAATAATTCACTATAAGTGGATGATTATTATAACCAATTTTTTTTTTCTTTTTCTTTATTTCTCATGCAGATTACCATCTAATTGACATTTGTATATATATTACATTAATGAAAAAGTAATGAAAAGGCCAGCTTTGCTATTTACTGTAGCTGTTTCAAAATACAGTACAGCTGTTTCACTGCTGACGCCTCCTGACTCATTTTAAGATGAGAGAGAGAGCGAGAGAGAGAAAGCCGATGAATGAGAGGAAGAAAACGTTATTTTCTGATTGTTTTACGGCGGTTACAAATAAAGACACCCACACGCTGCACCTCCACACCCCTGATAATGGTGCCACAGCTGCTAATTCCAATATCATGTGTATCATGGGAGTAAGGTAAAAAATAAAAATAGTTACCGTAATCTAATTTTTTCCCCCATGTTTTCATGTATGAAATGACCCACAATGAACTCTGTAAGTGGACTATTGATTACTATATGCGAATTATTTCAACAGCATTTGTATAGGAATGATTCTGTCCTGAGCTTTTTGATCCATATAAGCAGTTGATCATTGTAACTGTGATTATATAAGCGGTTTCTACTGTATAATATTAGTGTTATATTGCCTATCCTCTTGTCTTTTCCTCACGTAAACCTAAAGTTAGCAAACATTAAGCAAGTAACAAACGAGTAACAACTTGATAGCTTGCTACATTGACCATCATTTGCTACAAATTCATATTGGACCTAGGTATCTTTACTCTGTAACTACTTACTATTTCACTCTGTATTTTATGGTTATCTTGGTAAAGTTTTAGCCAACATCTTATCACGACTTCAGTGGTTTCCGACTACCGTTACAGTCTCTACCAAAGATGGTACAAGAATAGCACAGTGGGCAGCACAGCCAATGGAAATACTAGATTAGACCGGCAGCAGCCTCTCCCAGATTCTAGCACCCGGGGCTTTAGGTACATTGTGAATTTGGAGACGCAATGGCACATTTCAATCGACTTTAATGAAAAATTAATGAGAAAAAACTATTGATGATTTAAACTAATAATGTACATTTATTTTGCGGGGGGCTAAAGAAAATTTAAGGGGGGCTAAAGTCCCCCTAAAATAGGCCTAGTGATGCCCCTGATCAAGACAGACAAGAATTATTAAGTTATTATTGATATAGCCCTTTCTTGATTTATATATTTGCTTGTTATGTTATTTACCATAATAAATAAAAGGCGGAGTCACCAAACCACTTCCTGCTTTTAAGCTCTCACTGTCACCAGTTGTGTTCATGGGTTGGTGCAAGTATTGGTGGATTTATTGTAAATGGTAAATGAACTGTACTTGTATCGCGCCCCTTTCTAGTCTTCTGACCACTCAAAGGGCTTTTACACTATGAATCACATGCACCCATTCACATGCTGAAGGTCCCAACCTGCCCATCAGAGGAAACTAAACATTCACACACATTCATACACTGATGGCACAGCCATCAGGAGCAATTTGGGGTTGAAGTGTCTTGCCCAAGGACACATTGGCATGTGGACTGGAATCGAACCGCCGACCTTCCGATTAGTGGACAACCCGCTCTACCTCCTGAGCCACAGCCGCCCCACATTGTATTAAGTTAAATGTTTGATTTAGGCAGTATCTCGCCTGTCTTGGCTGGCTTCTCCATATTCGTTCTTGTTTTCTCAATAATTTTAACATGCTACAGCCACAGGACAGCTGTGGCTCAGGAGTGGAGTGAGTCATCCACTAATCAGTTCGATTCCCGGCTCCTCCAGTCCACATGTCGAAATGTCCTTGGGCAAGATACTGAACCCCTTAAATTATTCCTGATGGCTGGGCTATCGGTGTGTTAATGTGTGTGTGAATGACAAGATCCTACTGGTGAGCAGGTTGGCACCTTGCATGGCACCCCTGCCATCAGTGTATGAATATGTGCATGAATGGGTGAATGTGGCTTAAAGTGTCAAAGTGCTTTGAGTGGTTGGAGGACTGAAAAGGCGCTATATAAGTGCAGTATATTTGCCATCCATTTTACTTTACTTGAAGACGTGCAGCTAGAATACTAAATTGTTTGTTTGTTTTTGGCCTCCTGCATTAACAAAATGAGCGCAAAACTGTCTACCATAGCCAACGCCAGCAAACGCACGATTCACAGCCCACCAGCGCTTGCCAAGGCTAGCAGCAGCAACAACAAGGATGCTAATGATGGTGCTGGGTGTGTCACAGCAATGAAGAAAGAAATCCTTAGTGAACTGTGCAACTTGGTTCCTGCTCTGACTGCTGCAGTCTCTACTAACAGAAAATTCAGGATATAGAAGACGGCCTATCCATGGTTGACGGAAAAGTTGTTCAACTCAAATCCAACTACTCCACCCTAAAGGCTCAGAGTGAGAGGCTGCAATCCCAATCGGATTGGCCAGCAAAACATCCAAGTTGTCAGAATCCCTGAGAAGGCCAAAGGAAACCATCCCATTGCGTTTATGGAAGCCTTCGTAGTTGAGATTTGTGGAGCAGAAAGCTTTCCTCGCAAACCTGAGTTAGACCACGCTCACCACTCACTTAGGCCACCTAATCTATCTGGCCCACTGCAAGTTATGTTTGCTCATTTGCACCATTTCAAGACCAAAGAAGCACTACTCCGTCTTTCTTCAGAATGGGCCGGTCACCTGACATACAAAGGCAACAAGAACCCGGACCACTGCATTGATCTGACTTGCAGACCGGCTACCTTCACTCAAGCAAAAAAACAAGGCGAGACTGGAACAAGTCACCACAAGATGCATGAGCTCTCATCACCATGAGCCACAGGTAATAATGGCTGAGAGACTATATTGCCCACTTTCTGGTTGAAAGCCATATATCTGTCAGACATAATGACTTTTATGGCGTTTGTTGGCAGCTTTGCTCTGACTTAAACAAGTGAAGTAACAGCTAACTAATTAAGATATTTAATGGACAAACATATCAAAGCTGCGCAAGTTCAAAGTGCAAATATCTCACAAGTTTCCCTTATAATGTTATCTTTTACAACTGTGTTGCTAACATAGCTTTCTGTCTTTTTCATAACACAGTACATAGCCCTTTATTAATATGGGTCGTTTGGTCTATTACACTCACTGAAAATTGTTTGCTGTTATTGTTAGATGGCTCTCCTGTTTGAGTTTATTGGCCTTATCCACTTAACCACCTCTCTTTCTCTCCACTCAAACGACAGTATTTAAATCAATGCTTTTGTTAGTTTGCCTAAATGGTCACTGTTTATTACTATTATTTTTCCCTCTTTACCATATGTGGGTTTATTGGAAAAGCTAAGATGTTAGAGTAGCAAGTTGAATACACTCCAAGCATGCTTATAATGTTACTTGTCTGTACCACCTTATATATCTTATATCCCCCATTCATTCACATAACATTCACTCTCAGACCTTTGGGATCCCGCCTAGTGGACCATTTCTCCCCAACTTAATATATAAAAACATTCCTTTTGAATCTAAACAGAATTATTGCAGACACAAACCACAGATTCATTGTTACTGGCCAGCTCCTGAGTAGATGTTGTGTTCTAGCCTGTGTGTATGCACCCAGTTGGGATGATAACTTTTTAAATAATTTTTTTCCTCCCTCATGAATGTTGATGACCATGCCCTGATCATTGGTGGAGACTTAAATTGCATGACTAAGCCCAAACTGGACCTCTCCTCATCCAGAGTTGCTCCTCTATACAAGATAGAAACCTCTGTCAACAATTTCACCAAACAATATAGCCTCTTTGACCCCTGCCAATTTGAACTACTTGTCAAGAAAAGCCTTTTCCTTCTTTTCTCCTGTACATCACTCTTATTCTTGTATTTTTTTCTTGTTGATACCAAACTTATTCCTTTCACCAGCCGACAAGTGTATCATGGTATAATAATTTAAGTCACTCCCAAAATATATCGCTGATATGTTTCCAGAGAACAAGCCAAGTAGGCCTCTGGCACTCTCAGAGTTAGTGGGCCCAGTGGGCCTTTAGCCATTATGCTGCCCACTGGTGGAATCAGCTCCCCTTGGAAGATTTGCCCCAACTGTAGCCATTTCTTAAACTATGCTAAAGATGTCCACCGCTTTTAATTAATCCGTTTTTATGGTACTTCATTTAATTCTTTGTTTTAAACTTGTCTGTACTTTTATGAAACTTGTCTGTACTTTTATTATTTAATGTCTTATTTTAAACTTTTATCTATTTTTATTTTTATTTTCCTTTGCCTTTAAAGCGCTTTGAATGACCTCTGTGTATGATAAGGTGCTATCTAAGTAAACTTGCCTTGTCTTGTTGTGTACTTATCTGTTAAATGCTGATAAAAAGAATATTTTAAAAAAATGTCTGGTTTAGAATTTATGTAATTTGTACTTATTTTGGATTATGGTGTGGATTATGTGTGTGTAAACGATATTAACTGATACAAGTGACATTGACATTTGCCAGTTGTTGGTATAAGTGACACCCATGCGAGAAATATGGTTTTGCATAGATAGATTAAAAGACAGAAGACAAAAATGACCTAATTTGAGAGATTTTCTTAAATTGAATTTCCTGGCAGACCAGCTTGCTGTTAAAATAGCTGGTAGAATTTAATGGTTTAATTAGAATGACCTCAGATTTATTACCTTTATTGGATCTATATTTTAAGTTTCTATAATCCTACCATAAATAGGTTTGTAACAGATTTTGTTTAGAATCTGTTACATTTGTCTGTTTCAATCCCTCCATCAGTGATTTCCCAATTCAGCAAAATGCCAGATTTATTTTCCATTACAGCGCTATGACATTGCATTTTTTTTTTTTAAGCAAGACAAGATTTGCATTTGATATTTTCCATACTGTCCTATTTGACACATTAAATATTTTTCAAACAATGATTGTGATTATTGTCTTTTTTTATTCCTTACCCTTCTTGATTGTAAACTTTTTCTTTGCTAATCTCTCCTCACAGGATCATGGGTTTGTATGTGTCTGTGGTCCTAGTCATTGGAAAGTTTGTACGTGGCTTCTTCAGTGAGATCTCCCACTCCATCATGTTTGAGGAGCTGCCCTGTGTGGACCGCATCCTGAAGCTCTGCACGGACATCTTCCTGGTCAGTGTTTAATGTGTGAATATTAACACACACATACTGCACACACATATCAACAAGTTGTTCTTGAGAGATCTGGAATATTCCCCTGGTTTTATCATTGGCAAGGGCTTGCTTTCTCCTTTCTCCTTCTCCTAATGTGTCCACAAAAACACATGGCAATTTCCCTGTTATTGGAAGTGTCCTGGAAAATCATTTTTTGAAATCCTCCTCCACAAACTAAAATTTCTGTTTGTTTCAGGTGCGTGAGACAGGAGAGCTGGAGCTGGAAGAGGAACTTTATTCCAAACTGATCTTCCTCTACCGATCTCCAGAGACCATGATCAAATGGACCAGGGACATCCACAGCCAAGACAGATACTGATTGACTAACTGATTATGTTTTGTTATAATAGAATACAGTGATATCTAAAGCAGACTGCAAAGATGTCCAGGGAACAGTATGTGAAAGGCTTCCTTAGAACACTCTTTACGAGTGAACATTGGACTTACAGCAAAGGAGACACATGAAAGGAGATGTACTCTAACAAACAAACTGTATGAAGCATCTCCTGTTGCTGGACAAATTCTTAACAGCTGCCTGAGCACTTTCGTCAAACCATTTTACACTACAAACTATTGAGAGTGGGATTACTGTCCCAGTGTGTGTGTTGATTGAAAACAGCTGAATGTCTGTCCTGCAGGATTGAACACAACGCCCCTGGAAGGCAAAAGCAGTGGTTGAATTGAGTGTGTGACCTCAGTGGTTGAAGGTCACACAAGAGAGACTTCATTCCTGCCCTCTGTTCATTTGAGCCACCCAAGCGAAAATACATGTGGCTAAAACTTGAAACTGATTGTAGGTTGAACCAGCTGCAGTTACTATATCAGTATGCTGATAGATTTAAAAACATGCCATGCTGACAATAAAACTTAAAATTATTGTAAAAGTAACATGTGGGCAGCAGCCATGTTAATTTTACTTTACATCATGAGCCTAGTTTGATAAAACAGGTCTGATTTAAAGCACCAGTTTAGGTTATTTTTCCCACTCAGAAGAAAATACAGTTTATAGAGTTTGGACCTGGATCAAAAACAGCTCTTTCAGTTCCAGGCCAACACAGGTCCCAGGTTCAGGGGTGGTGGATAAAACAGGTTGGTGAGATAGCTGTGGATCGTGCTTCTCAAAGACAAGAAGACAGGTTTGCTGGTCTAAACATAGCACAAAAAGTAATGAAATTTGTGTTTGGTAGATTATTTCTTTGTTATAACAATGTTTCTTGGCAATAAATCTTATACTGTTGGAAAGCCTGTTTATTTCCCTTTTAAATGGTGCCACATTTGTAAGGAACATGCGTTTGTGGGATGAGCAGCAGAGCTGAGTATGTGGGTTGCACCCATGAAAAATATGTCAAATCTTCTCTGCCAATGCCAGACAGCTTATTCTGTCATTGACTCTTGTTCTGTGTTTGGTGGATCGGATGATTGAAGTTTGAAGAAACAAGATATATTGGCAATTTAACAATTTATTCATTTAACAAACAGGAGCCTCAGTAGTGTGTGGAAGAACCATACACAGCCATAACAGCCTGGCACCTCCTCCTCATGCTGGTCACCAGCCTGGTCACACACTGCTGTGGGATGGCATCCCATTCTTCAACCAGCATTTGTCGCAAGTCAGCCAACGTGGTTGTATTGGTCACTCTGGCATGCACAGCACGCCCAAGCTGATCCCACAAGTGTTAAATGGGGTTGAGGTCAGGACTGCTGGCAGGCCATTCCATCCTCTCCACTCCCAAATTCTGGAGGTAGTCTCTGATAAACCCCGCTCTGTGCGGGCGTTCATTGTCATCCTGGAGGATAGAGTTTGGTCCCAGACTGTTGAGATATGGGATTGCCACTGGTTGCAGAATCTCATCTCGATATCTCTCTGCATTGAGATTGCCTCCAATGATGACAAGCCTCGTTTTTCCAGTGAAGGAGATGCCGCCTCACACCATCACACTGCCTCCACCAAAGATGTTACTCTATTGGTGCAGCAATCAGCATAGCATCCTCCATGTCTTCTCCACACTTTGACCCTAGGATCCAACTGCCGTAGGCAGAATCTGGACTCATCGCTGAACATAACGTTTCTCCATATGTTCAGGTTCCAGTGCACGTGTTGCAGACACCAGCGCAAACGGGCCTGACGGTGAAGGGGGCAGTCATGGCAGGCGTCCTGGCAGCCCTATGAGATTGGAGATTGGCTGCGTGCAGCCTGTTCCGGATTGTCTGGGCAGAGAGTCGTCAGCCATATTATCCAGCAAACCTTGACTGCAAATGTGTAGAAAACAGCTTAGTGCTGACAGGGTGAGGAAACGGTCTTCTTGGGGTGTTGTCTTCTTGGGATGCCCACTTCACGGCCTGTCTCCAACATCCCCCCTTATATGGAACTTTGCCTTCACTTTGAAGATGGTAATAGGGCTCACTCCAAATAGTGCCGCAGATTTACAGACCGTCAGACTCCATCTACAGAATAGAAACAACATGTACATTACAGGATCATTCTTTCACACAGGAAACCAAGAGTATATATATATAAATCAACTTTTACATAAAACAAAAATCATCAAGAATAAAAATCATCAAGAATCAATCCTTTGAACTCATAAAATCTAGTAATCAATTGGTGACATCTGGTGAATGTCAGCTCTCTGTCCAACAAAATAGATGAACTGCTGCTCCTCAACAGAGCAAGCAGGGATATTTTAGGCTTTTTAACTGCTGCCCTGTGTTTCACTGAAACCTGGCCTGGTGAGTCCAGCCCTGACAGTAGCCTATTCTACATCTGTCAGGCTTCCAACTCCACCAAGCAGACTGCATAACGGAGTTAATGGGGAAAACATGGGGAGGCGGCATCTGCTTCTGCCTGCAGCCTCACCCACACGCTGTAGTGTTACCTCTACACCAATGGTTAAAACTCAAATTAAAACACTGAAAATGAGTACTTACATGCCTTTAGTAGAATATAGCCTTATTCCTTGGACACTCCAACTGATAATTTATTTATTTGAGTAAATCTACATTTCAATTGCAAGTAGTGGATACCAGTGAAGGGCTTTTTACAGCTTTGGCGTCTTTTAGTTATTAACGGTGAAAGACATTGCACAAACTCTGTCTTGAGTTGAAATTCTTTTTGTCACACAACCATTTTTTCCAAATGCTGACTCCTGACTCCTAAAACGTGTAGTTTTGGCTCTATACATAGTGTGTTTTGTGTGTGTGTGTGTGTGTGTGTGTGTGTGTGTGTGTGTGTGTGTGTGTGTGTGTGTTTGACTCTGAGCTGTAGAACAGTAGGGATTTTCCTCACATTTTCTTATCAACAGAGAGTTAACTGACTATATCCACTGTTTTTTCAACAGTTCCCTGTAGATACATTCCAAAGTCTTCATCACTAACAACTGACAGCTTTCCCTCTGTCTGCCCTCTTAGCAGAGCACTTCCACTATGCACTCACCATCTGTCTTTACAGCAGTAATGGGAAAATTTAGACCCTTAGCTGGGATCCAATCTGGTTATTGTGGATGCTTTACCATTTGGCTAACATAAAACTCAGTATTTTTATAATCCCATTATTCTGTTAGTAGCGATTGGCCGTGTAATGTTTGGATTGATTCTTTATCAGGTAATGGACCACACACCATATACAGTTCTTTCATAGTGCTGGCATTAATGCACTACTTCCTGAATCTAATGACCTAATTTACCTAACTTTTTAAACCCCAGTTTCCTGTAATATCAAGTCTAACAGAAAGTTTTTTTAAGAACAGATCACATTAAAAATGAACAGGAGTCCATGTACTTTTAAAATAATAAGGCCCTCAAACTTAGAGACAAAGACATAATCCTAAAGGCAATACTCAAGTCGCTCCTTTCATCTTGTGATTATTGTGCCACATGGTGATATTCAAATGACATTTTTTAGTTTTAATGTGATTAAGCCAAATGTCTATTGTTTGTCTACTTTAATCCAATAAATGCCTTGATTTCTGAAAATGAGTCAATTCTTGTGTATTAACCCATCCAAATCTAAGAGGGACATAAGATTACAATCTTATGTCCCCAATGTTCAAAGCACAGCAAAGGTCATGAGGCTTCATTGTGTCATTTGTTTGTTTCATATTTAAACAAAGATCAGTTTCAGGAAGGGAGAATAGGTCGGATAGAAGATATCTTAACATGTCACAGAAGTAAAAGCAAAGGAGTAAATAATAAAATGGCTGAATCCTATTTAGCAGCTCTGGGTTCAAGGTTCTGGTATTGTGCGTACTCTCTGTGATACTGTCATGGCTAACTGGGGCATTTGGGGTATCATATCAGTAACAACCGTGAATCTCCTACTATGACAAGTCAAACTGTTAGCTGTTAGCTGTGACCCTCGAGCTAGGATTGGTCAGGGACCCATGCTCGCACCACTAGCCTGCTATTTCCTGACGCCTTGATTCGCGTTCCGGCGTGACGCGATTTGTTCCATCCTCCGCAAAGCGTCACAGCATCATTCCCCACCGGGAGCGTTTGATAAGTGGAGCATTCGTTCCGGCAGCACTAGAGCAAAGAGAGCCACTCCTCTGTATGGAGAGGAGGCCAGGGACCAGGGCAGTCATGGCAGCAGTGGTGACATAAAATCTTGTGATTTTCCACTTCCAAGAATAACCTCTCGTCTTCCATGGTGACACATATCCTCTGACCGACTTCTGGCCTGGTGCCGCCGGTTATAACATAATGTTGATGTAGTGATGTGATATACGATTGGGAGTTTGCACAGGGTGTTTTATTTTTAAAATTGACTGGATGCTCTATGCCGTTCCTCTGTATGACTTCCTGTCCAGCTCGATCTGCTCTTTGCAGCTTGACGTAGCACCCATCAAAAACAGATTAGGCAAGTATGCTTAGCAGAGTGGAGCGGGGAGCCTCTTCTGGGATGCTGCTGAAACACGCTGCGGCGCGTCTAGTGGGATCTGAGTAGGGTGGCCGTGATCAGCTCCAGCGACCGCGTCGCAGCCAGAATTCTCTGGCCCGGGCCAGGCTAGCGGCACGAGCATGGACACCTGGCTTCTCCTCCTAGCGCTTGAATGCTACGCAGGGCATGTCTTGCCAAGAAATGCGTTGGGGTCCATAATAACGCCTCATTCCCTTATCCCTATGTAACAGACACTCAATAGTTCATTCTATAGTGAGCTGAGAAAAATTGAGATTTTTAACGCTTAAAAATCATCATCACTTTGCCTCTTATTTTATTTATTTATTATCTTGGTGGATTTGACTTTTTGATGAGCAGCAAACCCATCGTGCGTAAAAGAACACCTCTTTGTGGACAACAATTGGATGTTTTCATATATCTGGTTTGAAGTCTCTTGGGAAGAATAAGGTAAAAGGACAGCAGATCAATCAGAGAGCAGCTCGTCCATCTTTAATGGCCATAATGGCCTTGAAGACATTCACAAGTGAAATGATTCAGATGTTCAGGATGAGACTGAATTTCCCCTGCACTCATGGAGCAAATAATGATATGGACACAGCAGGTTATTCATATTCAAATTATTCAGTTTTCAAGAGGTCGGTCAGCCACTTTTGCTCACTTTTTTTAGTCACACTACCTTAATCAGGTTTCTTACTGTGAAAGATTTACAATGCCTAAATAAAAAAGTCAAATATAATACAAATTATATGTATGCATTTTCTTTTTCTGTATGCATTTACTGTGTCATAATTATACAAAACACACATGTTAAAAGGACAATTATTTTGCTTTTAGTCTGTATACTGAAATAATTGATTTTCATTGTGACATGAATTTTCCACACCCAAGGCTCTGCTCCAGGTTGTGATTGTCCAGTTGGTGTTTTTGTTTGTTTGTTTGTTTGTTTGTTTGTTTTGTATTAACTTTGTACAAGTCTTTTAGTTGTGTCAGAAAAAGAAAAAGCTCCCTTCCACTTGCACCTCATGAAAACTAATGACTATTTGTTAGCCTACTTAGTATCGGCAGGTTTAAGGTGCCCTCTGCTGGACAATACTGAAATGCAATAAAGCACTCTGTTTTCTGTCTTTTCGAAAGACCTGCAGCTTGTGAGTCCTGCCTCTTGACTCCCCAGTATATGATGTGAGATACTGTATCCAAGTCACATCACATCTGTTAAGGCCAAAAATACTTTCAAATTAAATATCCTAAAGGAGTCACCTGAGACAGTCATTGCAGACTTTACAATAACAGAAAACAGAAAAGTAAAGACAAATCTGCTGTTCTTCATGCACGAACCAAATGCATGGCACGCAACTTTCACAGAAGCCTTCATGTACACAAAGAAGAATGGAATCAGCAAAGGAAAACAAATCTCTGTCTATGAAGACGGAGACACAACCTGCCCAATGTTGACCATTAATGTTTATCATAATGGTACAGTCATAGTCCAAGTGTCAGAAAACTGCCTGGATAATTTTCGACATAATTTCCAGAACATGAAAGCTGAAGTGAAAGAGAAGGAAAAATCAGCACACTTAGAGGCAGACCACAAAAACAAGACAGAGACATTCACCAAATCCAACAACCCCTCAGTTACTCTCTCTCCTTAGACCACTCCTAGATTCTCCAACAATCTAAAGACTCTCAAAGAAGGACCTTCAGTGTTGGAGAGGGAATTCAGAGAATTCAGGGAGTTCAGAGAGAGAACTCTTGTCAGCCTGCATCAGAAAACCACCAATGACCAACCACAAAATGAGACCCACACTTTGATCCTCCAGCAACGGGACCAAATCATGGATGATAGTCCGGACAATAAGAGAGGAAATCACCAACATCAACCACAGCAAGCACTACAGGAAGAGGATCATCACCAACCTCTTCCCCCTTCTACTCCACTCCTACTAACCCTCCCACTCCCTGTCCCTCAGGCATCATCTCACTTCCCCCTAAAGTCAACCCTCCCCTCCTTCCTAACCCCTGAACCTCCTCAATATCCTCTACCCCTCTGACTCTAAGCCCACCCACCCCTCCAAAGCCCTCAGAAACAGACACACATCTCTGCTGACATCCAACCTGACAGCAGAGTCAACATATCCACACACAAAGAAATCTTGTTTCTCTGAGACTCCAATGGGAAACACATCAGTATGACACATCTGTTTTCAGAGAAAAAAATCTGTGAAACTCTGGAGCCCCAACACAGAGAAGGCCATGGAACACCTGACCAGTGGAAAGTTTGTAGGTGTGGAACATATCCTCATCCTTACTGGATCAAATGACCTCACCCGGAGAAACAGTGATATACCCACAGCACTATGGCAGCTGGCAAAAACAGCCACTGAGGACTTCCCAACTGCAGAAGTAACAATATCCACATTCCTCAATCAGACATTCCCCATAATATTATCAACACCAATAACTCAGAGATCTTCAGGAGCTATACTCAACTCCCTAACATGAACGTGGCACACCACAGTAGAATAAGTTACCAGCACCTGTATGATCACATCCATCTCAGCCACAGAGGATTAAAATTTTTTGCCAAAATCATCAAAGAGACAGCTCTAAACAGAGAAGCTCAACACCAGCAACGCTACCCCCGTTATCCCCAGGAGCACTAGAGAGACCTCCACCCTCCCCAGGAGCACCACAGAGACCACCAGCCCTCCCAGGAGCACCAGAGAAACCCCCAACCTCTTCAGGAGCACCAGAGGTACCACCACCCTCCCCAGGAGCATCAGAGAGACCTCCACCCTCCCCAGGAGCACCACAGAGACCACCAGCCTCTCTAGGAGCACCAGAGTGACCTCCAGCAGAAGCAGCAGCATCCCCACTATCAGCAGCTATACCCTCACCACCAACCATCGACACTGGGCCCTTCACCAGCAGCAGCTCCCTCGATCACAGCTGTCTTATCACCAGTGGCAGAAACAGACTCAGCAACAGTATTACCAACATGAAGAAGATCATCCTCATAAGCAGCCACTGCTACAGTCATACTCCCTCCATAAAGAGCTCCCCACACAGAGAGACACCTACGCTGCAGTTGCTTCCAGAACAAAGGTTCCTACAGAGCAAAAGCAGTTAAGAGACATTATCTATTAATTTGTCACAAAGTTAATAAGTTAAACTAGCCATCTGGTACTGTTACAGTTTAGTACTGTACTGTACAGAAACACAAATGTGTTTGGTTGTATCTTGAATGCTTTATTGTGAAACACTACATATTTAAATGAGAGAATAGCATCCTTTTCAATTAGTAGTTGGAATATTCAGGGATTGAACTCTTCAACTTTTGGACTGAAGACTAGAAGTCCTGAATTTATAAACAGTATAAACAACATTGATCTTATTATCTTATATGAAACATAGAGACACAATAACACCAAACTGCCCAAGTAACTACACTGAACTGAGTCTACCCTCCTTAAAATATTCCCACATAAAAAATGGAGGACAATCTGCTGGAATTATTATTTGGTATAAATGAGAACATCACAATTATATATCACTAGTGAAAAAAGGGAAAATTCATATTTTGCTAAAAATCAGCAAAGGACTTCTTGAAAACACTAAAGATATTTATTTGTGTGCAATCTATTTACCACCTTCAAGCTCCCCATATTATTCAGAAGAATACCTTCATGAACTCCAGAAAAAAATACTTCCAGTCGCTTGGCTCAGTGTTGTTATGTGGGGATTTTAATGCCAGAACTGGCAAGGAGAATGATTTTATTGATACAGATGATAAAAATCATTTAGATGTATCCCCTCTATACCAACCCCTGTGACAAAACAAAGACATAGCTATGATAGCATAGTGAATAAGAGTGGAAAAGAAATTTTACAAATGTGCAAAGCCCTGGGATTATACATTGTTAATGGTAGGACACGAGGTGACTCCCTGAGCAGGTTTACCTACTGCTCTGTGTTGGGAAATAGTGTCATTGATTATGTAATCACATATATATACATTCAGAAAACATAAATGCATTCACAGTTTTACCACAACATCCCATATCAGACCACAATCAGTTAACAGTGTACTTGAAAAAAATAGAGACCCATAACCAGACACATACCGCTGATGACAACCTGTTACCCCTCCCAAAACACTACAAATGGACAGAGAAGTCTCACCGATTACACCAATGCATTTAACATCACTAACATCCAAAACATGCTAGATGACTTTCTATGTAAACTTTTCTATGTTTCTATGTAATACCTAAAAAAAGCAAGCATTAATATGGCCACAAAAGATTTGAATCATATATTTATAAAACTGGCATAAGAACCCAAAATGAAGAGACCAAACCCCAAATCAAACAAAAAGCAAGCAAAAGAAAAATGGTTTGACAGTGAATGTTCCTTTTTCAGAAAGCATCTCAAAAACCTGTCAAACAAGAAACACAATGACCCTGAAAACCAAGAATTACGTCATGAATACCACATAGCCCTTAAACAATACAAGCAAATTATCAACAAAAAAAGGCTAAATACACAGATGACAAATTACTCAAAATCGAAAAAGGCAATAGACCAAAACTCTTTTTGGAACCTGTGGAGAAAATTGAATTCAACCAAATATAAAGATACCATTGCAATACAGAATGGCAATGTTTGGAAAAACTATTTCTCAAATTTATATCAAAATCCAGAACACTATGGTTTTAACACACATCAGATGTCCACAGTTGATACATTGAAATCAATAGAAAATGCAATAAAGGACAACCAAAATGCTTTGGACAATCCAATCACAATGGAAGAGCTATAAGAAAAACTGGCTGATCTTAAAAATGGAAAGGCTTGTTGTATTGATTGTATCAGAACAGAAATGTTGAAACACAGTAGTAGTAAACTTGGCTATACTAAAATTATTAAATTTAGAATTAAAAAGTGGCATATATCTTGCAATTTGGAACAAGGGACTGATTACTCCTATTTTTAAAAACGGAGACAATCTGTCTGCCTGTCTGAACATGCAGCACAACTTCTGGTACAGGCTCTTGTAATATCACGCACTGACTACTGCAACTCCTTATTGGCAGGCTTCCCCACATGTACGTTCAAACCTCTGCAGATGATCCAGAACGCAGCAACGTGTCTGGTCTTCAACCAGCCCAAAACAGTCAGTGTCACCCCACTGTTGATATCCCTCCACTGGCTCCCAGTTGCTGCCCGCATCAAATTCAAAACCCTGACACTTGCTTACAAAACAGAACCTAAAACAGCTCCTGCCTACCTGAACTCCCTCATTCAGGTCTACACTCCCTTCCTCTCACTACGCTCTACTGGGCACCTAGTACCACCACCACAATAGGGCCCTAAGTCAGTAGCTAGACTCTTCTCTTCTGTAGTTCCCCGGTGGTGGAACGAGTTACCAAAATCTGTTCCATCTTCAGAGTCCATCTCAATTTTTAAGAAAAGACTTAAGACCCAGCTCTTTCGTGAATACCTCTGCATTTAATGGATTGAAGGTAGAGAAAAAACAAGAAGACAAAACTAAAAAAAATTTTTCCAAAAATCTGCTTCTATGCAATCTGTGCACTGTATGGATCGCCTCAGTGCACCGCCTACATCCTATCAGACTCAAACTTAAGCTTTATAGCACTTACTCATGTTGTTGTCTCCTGACTAGATCCCTGCTTGTGTTGTATCAGTCTCATATGTACATCGCTTTGGATAAAAGCTTTTGATTGAAAGCAACATACTAAATATATCCCAAATTGGCTTTATACCCAAACATAGAACAACAGATCACATATTTACTCTCCATACTCTAATCCAAAATCATGTACACCAAAAAAAATGATTTGATTTTGAATTTGATTCAATTTGGCACAATGGTCTTTTCTACCAGTTACTTCGAAATGGCATTGGAGGCAAAGTATATGATTTAATTAAATGCAAGTACTCAGAAAATGAGTGTGCTGTAAAAATTGAACAAAAAAGAACAGAATTTTTCAAACAATGCCGTGGGGTCCATCAAGGTTGTAATATATCCCCAACAATTTTCAACATATACATTGACCAATTATCAAAGCTACTGGGGAACTCTACAGCCCCAGGACTGGACCTAGAGGGAAAGGAAGTTAAGTGTCTTTTTTATGCAGATGACCTATTACTGCTATCACAAACAGAACATGCAATGCAAGAACATTTGAACATACTCCATGATTACTGTGAAAATTGGGCAATTAAAATTTTCCAAAGTGTTATTGAGCCAATCCTTTTATATGGAAGTCAAGTTTGGGGCCCATTAATTAAAGAACAATCAAATTGTTGAAACACTTGATAGCGTCAGATTCAGATTCACACCATCACAGAGCATATTTAGAACAGCAAAACTGTCTGAACCCAGCTAAAAATACCTGGAATGGAACAAATGAGAAAATCATATTCCTGAGTCAAAGTGATGCTATGAAAATAATTCCCAACTCACAAGTAAAACAAATAGACAAAGATAATAAACAGATATTTCAAGCAGTGGAAAACACAAATACAATCAATAAATACACTAGAATGCTATAATTCACTGGACAGAGAATTTCATTTAGCCCAATATTTAACCCCAAAAATACATCCTGTGAAAAGACAAACCTTAACTAGATATAGACTTAGTGATCATAAACTCGCTATAGAAGCTGGTTGCCATAAGAGACAATGGCTAGAAAGAACAAAGACAACTTGTACTCACTGCTGAACAGGAGAAGTTGAGACAGAAATTCCTTTTCTCACAAGTTGTCCAAAATACAAAGAAATGAGAGAAGATTTTTTCCTCAAATTCAACCAGAAAATCCCACACCTTCTCACCCTCCCAAAAGACAGACTGATTCAAACCCTACCAGGAGAAGACAGCACTACAGTAGAGCTGGCAGGAGAATGTGTTACTGCATGTCACAAAGAAAGATATGTTTCTATGTAAATTACTTCTTTACTTTTCTTTTCTTTTCTCTTTTCTTTTATTTCATATTCTATTGCTTATATGTAACTTTTTGCTTTGGCAACATGTTTGATCCACAACATCATGCCAATAAAGCATATTAAATTGAAATTGAAAATTGAGAGGGAGAGAAACAGAGCAGCTATGGTCAAGCAAGCTAGAGAGTGAATGAAGAGACGGAGCGTTGGTAGCAAGTCTGATTTGGTCTGAATACGGCCTTAATACCAATCAATCATTGTTTGAATGTCACATCCTATCTGAGTATTGTTGTTGACCATGTGACTCCCTTTATGGCCACAATTTACATCCTCTGTTTGCTGCTTGCAGCATGATAACGCACCAGTCACAAAGCAAAAGTCTCAAACTGGTTTCATCAACATGACAATAAGATTAAAGATAAATAGCGAAATAATTGTCCTTTTAACAACTGGCATATGTTTTTCATGTAATTATGACACAGAAAATGCATACACAAAAGGAAATACATATACAGTAACAAGTATTGAGTTTGACTTTATTTGTTTGATTGTCTGTTTGTTTTTGTGTTATTGTTTTAAATCTTCTATATATCTCTTGATGAAGGTCATGTAAGTGTATATAAATGACAGTGTGCAGGTTTTCTTTTTCTCTCTCAGTCCACATTCTGGATAATGGTCAAAATAAAATGAATTACTGAGATTATTTCTTGTGCCTAAGGTAATGTGTATTTGCAATAAGTACACTGGCATTATTTTTATTATTATTATTATCATTATTGTTGTTGTTGTTGTTGTTGTTGTTGTCTTAGGAATTTCAATACTGTTGTTCAATTTCAATATTGCAGAAAGCTTACAAATTATGTAAGGACATCAACAACACCAACACTGTCTTGTTTATTTTGGAATTATTATTATTATTATTATTATTGTTGTTGTTGTTGTTGTTGTTGTTGTTGTTGTTGTTATATTGTAAACGTTTCTGGAAGTTGTGCCTTGTGTAGGCCTAATCCAGACTCTGTCACACTCGCTCTCTAGTGGTAAATGTTTTGTTTTGTTTTACTGACCACGGCGAGATGAGGACAGTTTTTACCTGATAAACTTTATTATTATTATGGAATATTTTTGTATTCACAAATGTAAAATTTATTTCAAATACTAAACTTTCTTCCTGCTCTGACTCGTGAAATTAAAAAGCCATGCTCACAGTGCAAACAGAAACGTATCTGTTACCTATAGTGTTTTATCTAGTCGATGCCTGTTATTGTTTTTTGTAGTCTATCCCCTGGTTTCGCCCAGTTTATCATCTTGTTTATTTGTATATCTCCAATCTGTTGGCGCTTTATGTTGGTACTTAGACTGTATAATATCATACACTTGTCTGTACATGTTCCCATTTCACAAATAAAGTTTATTTGAGAAAAAACACGAAGCAGGACTTCCGGCATGTGACGTGTCTGCCTGCTGCAGGACCGGATGGTAGTGCTGGTCAGATGCAGTTTAAACTACTAAGAGCAGCAACACACTGGGTACATCTGGAGGGAAGACTAGCCGGTGTGAAGATGCTGTGGTGGCTGCTTGGAGCTGCTTTGCTGGCTCGAGCGGCCGGCTTCTACCTCCCCGGTCTCGCTCCCGTCAGCTTCTGTGAGACTGAAAAAGAACAAGTACCAGACTGCAAGGTAAACATTACATGTCACAGTGCAGCTGTACACCTACCAGATGTTATAACAAAATTACAGAATAAGTAAACATAATTCCTTGTGTGAGCTGGTTTCTTATAAGCAGCCCTAATTTGAGCCAGCTAACGTTAGCCAAAAACAAACAGCAAAGCTAACGGGTAATGTGCTAACTAGCTAGCAAGCTAATTGTTTAAATATCTCAAAGTAGCGTTAACTTCGTTTGTCTGAATATAGAATTAACAATAGGTATTGCCACATTGTATCAGGGACTCCAGCTTGTTTAGTTAAAATGTCCAATGAGTTATTCTCTCTCTGGTGCTGATACTGATCCTTAATTGAGACATGTTATTTTAAAAATACATAGTAAAAGCCCCCACAATCCCATTTATTTTTGTAGTTGGTCTGGCTACTTGGAAATGTTTTAGAACCCATTTATAAGGCCGTTGTTGATTTCGACATTTGAAGGTTTAAAAAATCTGATCGATATATAAGCCGACATTATTTTCATCTTTTACAGAAATGCATAACATTATCAACATTTTTCATAATATTCCTTGCGTTGCGAGTGCTGACCAAGAAATGCACCTTGCGAAACTTAATGTTGTTGAAAAATGAACTTGTTTTAATGTCAAAAACGGAACTCCTACTCCTACAACTACAACACTAAACTGGAATTCTCCTTGTTATTGTTCTTATGATCACTGTAAACCAATACAGTGACAGAGTAAACCGCAAGGCATCACATAGAAGTATAATGCTGTGTGTTAACAACTCATTAGTTTTCAATCATTTTAATGACGGCCATGCCTATTTGGAAAAATAGGCATGTCTGCCACGACTACTGTCAAGCTTATTTAAATTATATAAAAAGGAGAAATAATTCATTCAAGTTATGATTTTTAACATGTAAATGAGCACCTTACCATGAAGACACGCAGAAGACGCACAAACGGCGACTCTGTTTTCCTGTAATATTTATGTAAGTTAGTGGTTAGCTCAGCTGTGACGCTTTCATGGTAGTCGATCGCATTACGTTTCCGTTCACTGAAATTTCCCTGTACACGGCTCCCAAAAATGACATGATGTCACGCGTCTGATGCGGGTAATAAATAAAGCACCGGTGTTCTGACAGTTTGCACTACCCACCCACTACCCAGGATGAGCTACCAGTAGTCATTCTGTCGGACTAGTGTGATGAACTAAGCCTCTCACTCCTAATGACCTACCTTACCCTAAAACATTGTTTAGTAGCTACTCAGGTCAGATATGTGTGAGAAACAGACATACTACTCTAATCATAAGTAGAGTAGCTCATTCTGTCAGGTAGGAAATATCTATCAGAATGGACTACTACCTCTATAAATGTAATTATAAGTAGAAAAGCTTATTCTCTCAGGTAGGAAATATCTGTCAGAATTAACTACTATAAATATGGTCAAAAGTAGAGTAGCCTATAATGAGCACCCAACACAAACAAATTTGTCACTTATTTTTATTATTCGCTATCTCACAGGCACACACATTTTCTCAAGAAAATGCAACCTATTTTTTTTCTTGTTTTATTTTACACAAACATTATATATGTATGTATATATATATATATATATATATATATATATATATATATATATATATATATATATATATATATATACTGAAAAAATACACGACTCCAGACTTAGTACACACTGTATATAGTATTATCATACACCTAACATATTAATATTTCTAAATGATCAGTCTTACTTTTAAAATAAAGTGTCTCTACAGTCGGAGGAAGTAAAACTATCCAATAGGAGCACAGGCACATGTGATTGGCAGCAGAATCAACCAATGGAAGGCTGTAAACTGCTTCTATGGTTCAACCTCAGTTTAGTCTCACTGATGAAATTCCTGCCTGGATTAAAACCATTTAATTTGTTAAATCCAGATAGGTTTAATTGATATTGTTGTCAATTGATACATACATATGTGGTTCTCGAGAAATAATAATCATGGGTAGGGAGTGGTATGCTTATCTCAGACTTTCAGCTATATCCCGACAGCGCTGATGGAGCTTAGGATTCATCCAGAAGGGCTGCTTTATTACAAACAATTGCACCGTATAAACCTGAATCTGTGTGTAACAGCTGATCTGTGTAGATGTGTAGCAGAACATAGAACATTCATTGGGTACATCCCAAATCTCTTATTTGATGTTTCCTTGCTCCTCCATCCTTCCTTAAACTGGAAGCTGTTCTGGTCCGCCATTTTGATGGGCATCCCAAGTCTCTTATTTCTGCTCCGAGGAGCAAGAAGGGATCTCTGAGGAGCGAGGAGCAAGGATACACAAGAGCAGCCTTCACAGAAGTCTGTTACTGGCCAACGTGCCCTCTTATTGGACATCACTTATTGATTGGACACAGCTGATGTCAGCTGATCAGATTGCTCTGATACATCCTAACATCACTGCAGTTTCATACCGAAGCAGAGACAGATTACAGATTATACTCTAAGTGTATCACTCCCAAGTTTTATGTTTTATTTGTTTTCTGATTCATCACCTAGTTAAAAATCTGTGTTAATAATCAGTCTGATCAACAAAAGAACCATAAACAACTTTCTTCATTTATTAGAAAGATTTTTCTTTTCATGGTCTGTTATTTCCCCCATTAACTATTATTATGGATAAAATTAAAGTCAAGGAGAGTCTGTCTGTCAGCAAGACATTTCAAACACATTTATATTTCACATCATATATCACATTTATCACATGTGAGACTGAAAAGTCCTGAGCATTGGGTTTAATATGAGATACATAATTTCCATTTTCCCTGAAACATTTAGCCTAAGAAATCATTTCCAGTGTTTAAACAATCTCAGACACTGTAATCATATCCTGAGTTATTAAATAATGAATTCACACTCAGAATATCAATAAAGATTAAAAATAATAGTAATAATATAAAGGCATTCTGCCAGTAGAAATTGTTCCTGTGCCTCTGAGCAGTACACAGTATATTGATGCCTCAGAGGAAAGGACATCTCATGTCTCTAAAAACATATTTCCTCGTTTCCTCTCTCCTTGCTTGGAAAGGACGCAAGTGAGGGAAATGTGGATGCGATTTAAGAGACTCGATCCAGTGTTAATGAAGTTACCACTGCTGTGCCACGTGCGTAAATGCACACATCTTCTTTCAGTTCAGTTTGGAGACGCACTTATCATTTCAGCTGTGTGATGCTGCAGCCAGCTGTGACACACAGCCAGCTGTTGGCAACAAACCGATCAGTACTGATGTTTCTGCAAAATCCCAGATACATTTAGTGGCCCTTGAACGACATTATAGTAAGACCCGGACATTAATCTCACATGTTTCAGACCTGACATTTCAGTAGATTATGTTATTGATGCAAAATACTAGAGAAGTAAAAGAAGCAAAATACATTAAAGTTGGTTTGTGATTGTGGAGAGCTCTGTGTTTGCGCACCTCTGTTAATTAACGACACGCAATATGAGGCTTTTGTGCTCTCTGCAATTGTCATTATGGATCAATCTGTGTGCTGAAAAGTGGAGAAAAGCCTGAAACACAGGAAACAGCTACGCTCACTCAATCAGATGCAAAACAAGGGTAAATTGCACTCAGTTGCAAAACTTTATGGGGGTATTTGCACCGTCATATCATTAACACAATATCTGTTTTAAATTGGACCTTGAGACAGGGCAGATAGTGGTTGCAAATGATGTGCAATTCATGGTGCTATCAGCGGCCGCAATCCATTCTTTGTGAATTCACCCCCTAGCTAGCTAGCATTTTTGGCTGAAATGCTATTCTAGCAATGTCTTTGCCGATCATATTATCTCTATCTAAATTGCGCCGCTTTTGCATATCCATAGAGTGCTAGATACTAGCAAAACTAGATGAGAAAATGTAACTTTAGGAACCGTATGAGAGTGATGTCTTCATAGCAAAAAAACTAGCAACTGTATTTAAAGTACTTCAAACTAGCTCCCACCTGCAGCAGCTACAATAGGCTGATTACACACAGATGCTCCAAAACATGTTATTTCCATTCACCCAAACAGCTAATTTACTTGTCATAAACTATTGGAAACACCTGAAAAATAAGAAATATTCAGGGTTTTTTCTTGCTAATTTTAGAGATAACATTTTAATCTAATCTAATTTTACTGGGGCGGCTGTGGCGCAGGAGGTAGAGCGGGTCGCCCACTAATCGGTGGTTCGATTACCGGCTCCTCCAGTCCGCTAGTTGATGTGTCCTTGGGCAAGATACTTAACCCCAAAATTCACCCTGATGGCTGTGCCATCAGTGTGTGATTCTTTTTGATTTATAACGGCAGTTGGCAACCAGTGTATTAGGTGCAATACCGCCACCTTCTGCTCCGGAGTGTGGTCCAGAGATTAAACCCTACACATTAATCCTGTCTGTCTAATAAACTCAAAGAAAACTCTACTGCTCCACCCACTTGGCAACTTCATTAAAGTTTTAACGCAGAGCTCCTGAGCTCCATTCTGAACCTCAGCAGTGCATGTGCGTTGCTGAACTGCTGCGTCTCTCACGCTCACGCAGCGTTCACACAGGAAGCGTGTCTGCTGTGGCGCTTCTGCCACTGGCAGCCCTATCTTTCTACCGCTTTCCCTGTCTATTTCTGCTGAGAACTGTGCGTGTCCCGTGGAGAAAATAGGCGAGACCTCGAATCTCTAAATGACGCAACGCAGGAGCTGTGTGGCTGCTCTAACCTATTACATGGGCGCCGAAATGAAAAGCAAGAGGTTCCGCGACACACACGCGCTGCTCACGCATCCAGTGTGTCCCAGGGGTAAAATAATGGGAAGATCTAAACTAAAAATCTAATGTTAAAGATCAAAGTAAACACTCTACGGATGAGTGTCATTGACGAATATCTTACTTTGTAAAATGTCCGATGTAACCAGTAATACTGGTGTTGAAACGAGTTTATCAGTTGGTGGGAAAAGTTCCTCACCGTGGCATCCGTAGTGCATATATCAGTATCGGCAATCAGCCACAATGAGTTGGAAATATCGGCATATTGGATATCGGCAAAAAATCCAATATCGTGCATCCCTACTTTTTTTTTTTAGATCATAATCACATATAAGGAGGAGGTTGATGCTTCCTAGTTTTGTGAAAATGTGGCTTGGGATATGAAACCATAAGCTGTTTTCATTTTTCAAAAAGGATCTTAGCCAGTTTGTTTTAATAGTACCATTAATACACTCAGTGTTAATGTCTCTTAGCCCTCTTTCCTCATATTCTTTAACAGTAATTCCTTTTCTATATAGTGTATTTATCATTTCCAAATATAATTAAAGTTAACCTGGTTTAGAGCTTTTATTGCATTTTTTGGAAGTGACATCAAGTAAGCTAGGTAAATGAATCTTGAATTATACTCAATATTTGTTACAAAAATTTGGCCAAAAATAGAGATGTCTCTTTGTGACCATGAGTTCAGATAAGCTTTACATTTATCTAGATTATTCCAAATATTTAAAGATTATCTGGTGTGTTATTATCCTTTGTAATGTTTGTGCCTAGGTATTTAATGGTTGTTTTAACAGGGAAATTTGAATTGTTGTCAGATGGGAGTTATGAATTGGTAGTAATTCACATTTTTAAGGATTAATTTCAAACCAGATGCCCTAGAAAAAGGTCAGTTGTTTTGAGGAGGAGGTTTTTGGAATTTGGTTACTATTTTTCATGAATATGTCATGTTTCATCTGCCAGCTGATTGCCAGCTGTTTGCCTAATACTGTCAGTTTTTCAAAATATTAATTTTTTATAAGAATGGAGAGCATTTCCGCTGCTGCGATAAAAAGCAAGGGAGAAATGGGACAACTTCGTTTAATTCCTTTATCATTTGTGAATATTTGAGACATACCATGTGGTAATAGAACTGTGCTATCAGTATCCTCATAAAGTAGTTAAACTAGATTTATAAAGTTTCCTCCTAATCCAAATAATTCTAAACAATGAAACATAAACTCGTGTCCAATCGTGTCAAAGGCTTTAAAAAAATATAAAAATAAGATAAAACCTTCATCTTCGGTAACATGATTGTAATCCAGTAAGTCAAACACAAATTGTATAATGTTATGAATTGATCATCCTTTTATAAAACCTAACTGTGTATCTGAGATAATTTGTGTGATACTGGTTTTCAGTCGTTATTGAGCAGGGCTATAGGTCAAAGACTTCAGAACCTTCAGACTGACGATTAATTTTGGATCTTTACCAGGTTTGAGGATGAGAGTGATGATCCCTTGTTCCATTGTAGTTGGAAGTGTGTGGGTTTCAGATATTTCTTTTAACATATGGAAAATAAGGTCTTAAAGATACTCCCAAAATGCCTATAGAAATTAGTTTTTAGATCATCTGAACCTGGAGATTTGTCTAAGGATAAGCATTGCATGACTTTTTCCACTTCATCCATATTGATGTCTGCATCACATACACTTTTGAAACTCTCATCCACTTGGGGATCTATTCCTTAATGTGCTCAAAGAAAGCATCAGCATCTATGCATGAATAAGAGGAAGAGTACAGTTTCTTGTAAAATTGGAAGATTTCCTGAGAAATCCTGTCACGGTCAGTACATTCTTGATTATTGATTAGCAGTGCCTTTACAACATTCCGCTCTTGTCTCTTTCTCTCCAATCTACAAAAGTAAGCTGAACTCCTTTAACCTTCCTCTATCCTCTTCACCCTTGATCTCTTATATGCTCCTTTGGCTTTAGTAATATAAATTTAATGAAGATTAATTACAGATACAGTTTATTTCTTTAACAATTTCCATTTCTTTTTTCTTATTAGCCCTGCTTAATAATTTGCCATATGATATGGAAATCTGATGTACCTTACATTTTAAATATTCCTATTTATCAATTCAATTCAATTTAGTTTTATTTATACAGTGCCAAATCACAACAAGCGTCATCTCAGGGCACTTTTCACGTAGAGAAGGTCTAGACCATACTCTTTAATTTTAATTTAATTTAATTTACAGGTACCCAACAATTCCCCCATTTATCTCTATAAGTTGTCAAATTTGAACCTTCAGTTATATCATTGATTGTTTTTACAATTTTGTAAAAACAATCAATGATCTGTTAGAGGTGCAATAGAAATTGTATAATGTGATTCCAGTCTAGGTCTATTTTCTGACCACAAATCTATTCTGGTTTTGATTGAACCATCGGGTTCTATCAAGACATTCATCCATCACCATATTAAAATCACATCTAAATATAAAGTCCTCCGTAGGATACCTCAGACATAGATCCTACACAGCCTTTGTAATTTCTGTAATCATAATTTTGTTTTGGTCAAGGCTGTTATATCCATATATATTTCCTAGGATCAGAAAGTGAAATTTTAGTCTGTCTCATTTTTAATGAAACACACTAGAATAATGGGTGCTTTCCATTCTGCTAATTTCTGCTTCCTCCTGTCCTCACTCCCCTGTACTTTGGCCATGACCGGGAAACTAATCTCCCTCTGCCATCATTGAGGATGTTCCAATCCCTTAAATGCACCTCAGCAGAGACGAGGAGAGAGGAGGCTCAAGGAACCACAAGTCCTCTGTGGAAGTTTTTTACCGGATGGCAACACTCCTTTGATTGAATGTGTTTATTGATTGGTCAGCTGATCTGATGGGACAGTAAACAGTCGGGCTGTTGTGGACACAGCTTTAATGTGGTAATATTAATATATGTGATTGTAATACAGCAGATCAGGAAAACTACCTGTGGAACAGGAATGATATGGCACCGACAGCAAAAATGCAGTCATAAAATAAAAATGTGTATAGATTCTGAATCATGAATTCATAAAAACAACAGTTTAAACTCTTAGTAATAATTACTACATGAATTTTAAGTTTCATGTAGAAAGTTTAAACTTGCATGAATTTTATTTAAATATTACTTTTTAAATTGTCAATCATTTCTACACATTTATAGCTAGTTTCCGATTCATTTGAATCTTTGTTGTCAGTTATCATGAAAGCATCCAAATGATCATATGACAGTCTGCTCATCAAACCGTGCTCTGTGAACATCAGCGTGGAAAGAAGTTCTGATACATTCGGAAAAGTGTCAGATGGCCAGTTACTGGGTGCTGGTTGGATGAATAAAGTATTTTGAATTGAATTGAACTGAATGATGCCATGGACAACTGCTCCAAACATGGTTGTAAGATACAAATTCAGATGTGCACATTTGACTTTTTCCAAAAAAAAAACCCCTTCTAATACTGCATGATTTTGTTTTCCTCCGTGCCTGCATGGTGCAGGACTTGAATTTATGTGTAATATAAAACACGTCAGAGATCCAGTGAGCATGTATAGTGCCTAGAAAAAGCATTTACCTCTTTGACTCTTTCAAGATGTATTTATTTTATTTTCAAGTAATTGAGTCACTTGTATGCAGGATTTTTCAACAGCAAAAGGAAAAATACTTTTAAGGGTAATTTCACTCAAATTACAAAACAGAACCATATTTAAGCTATGTTGTATCCAGAACATTGGGCCTCATTCACAAACAGTGCGTACGCACAAATTTGTGCTTAAACCGTGCATCCAAACATTTTAAGTACAAATCCAGGATTCATCAATATGTTCTTACCTGACTTTGTTCTTAATCTGTGAACAAATTTAGAACTGCCTTCAACCATGCGTATGTACAAATCATAAACATCCCAAGGTCTTAAAAGATGATATAGTCAATATTTATTCAATGGAAACAGTATATAAGAACCACAATTATTTAAAAAAAAAAATTATTAATTATTTAAAAAAAATAATTGTGCACAGAGAAGCAGAATAACAACAATAATAGTAATGACTAGCAACAACAAACAGCCGCAATAGCCAGAGAACCAATAGGACTGCAAAGTTTTGGGCCAGATCCCAGGGTTTTCTGCAAGATGAGAAAGCACAAAAAACTCTGGGGAAGAAGCTAAGTTAGTAACAAGACTTAATGATAAATGAATGCATGCAGATGGGGAGGAGGAGGAGAAGAGAGGAGCTCAGTGCATCATGGGAAGTCCCCCGGCAGTCTAGACCTATAGCAGCATAACTAGGGGCTGATCCAAGGCGAGCCTGGTCGGCCCTAACTATAAGCTTTATCAAAAAGGAAACTTTTAAGGCTACTCTTAAACATAGAGAGGGTGTCTGCCCCCCGGACCGAATCTGGAAGATGGTTCCACAGGAGAGGAGCTTGATAGCTGAAGGCTCTTCCTCCCATTCTACTTTTAAAGACTGTAGGAACCACAAGTAAGCCTGCATTCTGGGAGTGCAGTGTTCTAGTGGAGTAATAGGGTATTATGAGCTCTTTAAGATAAGATGTTGCCAGACCATTAAGAGCTTTTTAGTTGAGTAGAAGGATTTTAAATTCAATTCTGACAGTTTAGTAGTAGCACAGGGAGGGGTGCTCTACTTTCGCTACATCACGGCCTGTTGTGGACAGAGACGAAACACGATGTGCACCTGGTGCAGCAGTAGAGATTTCTTAAGATCAATTCCACAGATCAACACATTCACCAACTTTTTATTTTGTTATGGACGTAGTGGTGCAACAGGTATGCAGACTGTATTCACAATTGGGCTCCAAAGGGTTGTGCCAATGACGTTTAAAATGACATGTAAAAAAAAGCAACCGATCACTAATAGTATCCAACCACATTAAAATTGTGATCGATTTTAGCAGAAAAAGACTGATTGGAACATTCCTGCTGTCTTCCTAATACATATCTGTCTGCTTTGTTTTGCTCTAGTCAATCATTGAGCTGTTTGTGAACAGGCTGGATTCAGTGGAATCTGTTCTACCTTATGAATACACTGCGTAAGTAACACTGTGGTGTTTCTTTGTTGGATTTTTTTAATTTTATCCCCCTTTGTCTCATTGCTTTAATCTGCACAACCTTTTTCTCTGCTTCTAATTTTTGTTCAAAAGCATTCAAGGATTGTTATTATTGCAGTTTAAAGCTGATGTTGATTTTTATAAACATTCAGCCATTCCATTAAATGCAAAAACTATAACACCACACCACAGTGTTTTCCATCAACCAAAAATAGGAAGATTTTCTTAATCTGTGGAAATTTTAATTTTGAATATATATATATATATATATATATATATATATATATATATATCATGGCATCAGTGGTATCATTACCACTTTAATATAAATTAGTTATAATAAATTATGGTTATGAAAATTATTATCTTTAGTAGGAAAATTCCTACTTATCATACTCAAGTGGCAAAATGATTATTGTAATTAGTATTATTCAATGACAGTTGTTGGATAGGACCTGCTGTGACATCGGAACATCAGAACTGAAATTATCAACATGATTAAACAATGCAGCAGCAGTTGTCTTATTCCATCCAGTGTTAAATTAAAGTGCACTGATTAGGTTGACTGGATGTGCACTTGTAGGTTTGCCACCCTCTGTGGACAAGTGGTTCAGAAAGGATCTTCAACCGTGCTCTAATGTAAGCAGAGAGTCTCTGCTTCTCATCTGATTTCTCTCCATCATCTGGAACATACACATGCTATCTCTCTAACTGGTGTGTCACTGGACACTTTGAACTGTCTCCTCCTTTTTGTGCAGGTTTGACTTTTGCTCAGAGAAAACAATGAAACGTCCATCAGAGAATCTTGGCCAGGTTCTTTTTGGGGAGAGGATCGAACCATCACCATACAAGGTAACATATACAGAAAATTGATGTCATGCTGACATAATGGTTGACCAGTCAAACAAAAGTATAGTTATCTCTCTATGTAAAGCAAGGAATTTCTGTTTGTATGTATATATGTATGTCTGTATGTATGTATGTATGTATGTGAGTTTGTCCTTCGCATATCTTGAGAACTGTTCACCAGATCTACTTCATACCTGGCAGGCGGATTGCTGGGGAAACGAGGAAGTGCAGTGTCGATGTGTGAAGTTGTTTGGATGAGCGGTTCTTGAGAAATATATAAAAAAATACCTCATAAATAACGTTGATTTGCTTCTTCTGCCCGTGGAGTCAACAAACAGAAATACAGAGAGCACTCTGCCATTGCAACCCACGTTGTTGTCAGAGATGGGATTACACCTGTAGTGATGAGAACTACCATAGAGAATGAATTGAAAAAGTTTAGAGAGTCAGGCTCTATTCCCATTCCTCACTTTACATACATACTTATGTATGTTCAAAATAAATGGTAAATGGACTGTACTTGTATAGCGCCTTTCTAGTCTTCCGACCACTCAAAGCACTTTTATACTATGAATCACATTCACCCATTCACACACATTGATGCGCTGAATGGTACAGGGGCTACCATGCAAGGTCCCAACCTGCCCGTCAGAGGAAATCTAATCATTCACACACATTCACACACTGATGGCACAGCCATCAGGAACAATTCAGGGTTAGGTTTCTTGCCCAAGGACACATCGACATGCTTATATTAATAATATATCAATCAAATATATTATATTTAAATATTTTTAAAAAGGTTTATACAGCATAATATCACATATGACAAATCCAATAGACCCAGCATAAAAACGCTTTTAAAGTTGTTTATGAGCCACAATTTTAGTATGTAATATCATTTTATGGGTTGTAAATTTAATTAATTGTCGGGGTTTTTTGTAAAGATGACAGATAGGTTTGATAGTATCAATTTAAAATCTGTGTGGACAATTATTAATAGCTAACTGAATTAATGAATAGATACTAAATAATCTAACTTGGTTTTCATAAAAGAGAAAAGAACACCCAGACATTGGGGTAATTTTGTTTATTTGCAAAATACAAAAATTTCAGTTTTGTCAAAGTGGAAAAAGCTTTCCACAACCTTCAGCTGTTTTATGCACTCAGTGTATATTGTAGTGTTCACACATGTAAAAGTACACATTTCAAGAAAAAAAAAGAAAGAAAGGAAAATAATCAAACTGTGGTTTAGAATAGAGTTGCTGTTGTTCTTCTTCTTCTTCTTTCTTCTTATTCCTCTTCTTTCTTCTTCTTCTTCTTTCTTCTTCTTCACATTGCAAAGTTAAGAATACTGATGACACTTGGGATGAAGAACTTCTTAAATACATTTTTTAGGCACTCTATAGCGCCTCCCGGAGCTCAAAGACATAAACTGGCTGAATAGAGAAAGATTTGCCAACTAATGTACTGGCTATTAGGACAATCCTGGAAAGCTTATTCTTAGATCTACAATTTAATATGGAATTTGAAAAATTCCCATCAGGATAGTGGCATTTCAGCAAAAAGAGATGAATATTTTAGGAGGGAAGAGGGAGAGGAGGACAACGATGACAGAAACTGGCAGATCAATTGTGCAGATCAATTATTGAATGAATTTGTGTGTGTGTGTTATTTTAGCTTTATTTTCTTATTTTCTAATTCACAAATTATCACTCATTTTAAGATTTCTAAGATTTTCTAAGATGTCATTTCTAAGACCATCTTCAGTTACGATGCTTCTAGGAAACACCTCTTTAAGTTTAAGAAGGTTTGTACAATGGATTGGCTGATCATCTTAGATGCTTTTGTGAAACGAGGCCCTGATATTGATCTTCATATTTGAGTCTGGGCTTTAAGTCAAAGAAGAGGGTTCCCAAATATGTTTAGGGCCATATTCAGACCAAATCAGGCAGTGCGGCAAAAATGCCAGTCCTCCCATTCATTTGAATGAGGGTAGTGCATTTCGGCTGTGGGTATTTTGGCAGTAGTGGGACCGCACCAGCCTGCAGCCAGAAAGTTGAGCCAGAGTCAACTTTTGGAGAAAATTTTGACTATAGCATTAGGGTTCCTTTAAGGGGATGATGTGTTTCATTGCACCCCTGTCACGCATCATAACAAGGGGACTAATGGTTAGCCTAAGGTTTAATATATTTTTTATGGGCAAGATAAAGGTTTAAATTTGACATGATTTTTTCAATGTCAAATTGACATTCATTGTTTTGTTGTCATATTTTTACAGTGGAGAATGACACATTGTTGTTATCAGTGATAGAAAACAAACAAAACCCAGTTGTGACAGTGCAAAAGCACACACATGCTGACTGTGTCCTGTTTGTCAGTTTGACTTTAAGAAACCAGCAGTGTGTCAGAGGGTGTGTACCAGAACCTATGACACCAACAACCCATCAGACAAAGCCAAACTGGACTTCCTCAAGAAAGGCATGTTACTCAACTACCAGCATCACTGGTACGTATGATTCACTGACATACATATAGGCTTGCACACACCAAAACACAAGAGTGATGATTGGGTACACACACGACTGAAAGTTTGCACTAGAGGCCCAGATGCACTGAAAGCGTCTGACATGCGTGTTTTGAAGTACACCTATTGTTTTTAATGCCAAAACACACACCAAAAGTGTTATGAGGCACGTCAAATTGTCAAATGGGGACCCAGCGACCTAAGCTGTTTTCTCTGCAGCCGAAAAAGAGAGAGATAGCGCAAGCCAGCTGAGCAGGAGAGAGAGAGAGAGACAGTGCAGTGGTGGTCGAGCAAGGAGAGTGAGTGGTAATGAGAACAAAGCCTCTGAATGAGAGAAATAAAACGTTATATTCTGATTATTTCACAGCAGTCACGTTTTACAGCACAAATAAGCAACCATCAAACAGTCAACAGATGATTTACTGTGTACACGGATGCTCTTAGTTTCAGTTTAATTTTCCTCTTCTGCATTTCTCTTTTTCATTCATTCATTACATCCACCTAATGCAGTGGTTAATACAAAGAACAAAATGAAAAATATGTGTTGGTTTCTGTGATGTTGGCATCTCAAATCTGTTGCTTGCAGTGCGCCATAGGAGTATATTGCTTTTTGTGCGTTTGGGCCTTAAAGCTGCTGTTAGCTGTTATTTTGTTACCTTAAGATTCTGACAGTGTTGTACTGATTTCCTTCATAAACTGGAGGGATCTATGAATGGATCCTAGGGGGGGGGAAACAGGACAATTAAGCAGTATATATAAATGTATTTCTGCCTGCAGGTTGAATCATCATCACTTGCCCTTTTTCATGTGCATTCAAACTCATGTCAAGTCCTCTGATGCATGACATGACTGCATAAAGTTATTTTTCTTCTGCTCAGAACAGTGTCAGCACTACAGGCAACCCAGTCTTACATCCAAATGTGTAATAGCTACATTGGTCCACACCGCTAAATCTTTGATCAGTGAATGTATATGAAGTTTAGTTTGTCAGTTATTACAGAGATTTTTTCAGGCTTTCTATTGTTGCTGTGGTGGTTGCTATGGACGCTGCTATTGCTGAAACCACGTAGTTACATGTTATTAGAATCACTGACCACGTTTACATGCACAAAAAATTCCGGGTTTTGCCCTTATTCCAAAAAAGACAGTATTCCTTCTAACCTGTTTACATGCCTAATGAAAATGACTATTCCACTAATATTCCCGTTTACATGCAGAGGGTTTTCAGGGTTTCGCTCTGCTCCAGTGGGAACAGGAATCAAATCCCTGCAGGCAGTGAAGTAAACCAGTGAGGTGAAAAACATTAGTGAGCTGCTGCCTGATATTTATGAGTGATGTTGATATTACTGATATTATAAATTTATAGTTACAGGGACATCCAGTACCTAAGTTGTCCCATGATGTTTGCTACACTGCTGAGTGTTTTTGGTGCATCACACCAAGTTGTCACTTTCAGTCCATGGCTGCATGTCAGGATAATACCAATCCCCTCCGTCCCTGTCATGGGGAAGGCGCACTCTGTTTTTCCAGCCTGCCCTGAACACCTCTCCACTCTCCTCTCATTCCTCTCCTCTGTCTGCCTTCCTGCTCCAGCATGTGCCATTTTGCTTGCGCAGGGGTAAACAAATAAGATGGCCGTGTGTCGCAAACTGCGGTTATTTGTTATTTTATGGAACTATTTGATGATGTCCTTTCAATAAAAAACATAGATTTTAAAGTGCCCCAGGGATGAATTGAATTTGAAATTTAGAATTTGAAGCTTTGTGATTGGTTGACCGGAGGACCCGTCGCCCAAAGTATTTTCCTCACTGTCACCATGTGAAAGTTTTCTTTTAATGATATCTTTAATATTTCTAAACACAAAAACACACGGAAGTGTCCTTGATAACTCAACAATAGGATAGGTTAATGTTAAGGCCATCAGTTTTAATTAGTTCTCCTTTGATTCTGAGAAAAAAGTTTGTTTTTTGTTTTTTTTACCAGTTTTTGATAGTCATAGGCTAACGGAAGAGCATTGTGTTGTGGGTGGTCTTGGCATGTTCAACTATTGTTTTGGGTTATCTGCCGTTGGTGGGCTACATCCCATTTCAAATTGCCACCAGTCGGCCACAACCAAATTCAAACACCACTCTTTCTGTTAAGAAAAGGCATTTTGCAGCCTGTGTAAAATGTGAAGTTGCTCATAGGGCTGCTTGATTATGGCATAAATCATAATCATGATTATTTTGGTCAATATTGAGATTGCAGTTATTTAACACGATTACTCTTTGACTTTGGAAACATCATGCATTTATTGAACTTTAAAAAAAAAACAAACTTTTTAACAGTGGATTTCCTTGAACTTTAAATATAAATCAACTGAAAAACAAAAATTAAATGTTAAAAAAGGATAAATAAATTATATAAAAATAATAAATACAAATACATTAGACCAACATAATTGAGTTCATATTATTGTAGTGATTGTTGAGATGCATGTTGTGTGGAGAGTGTTCAATACTAAAATGATCATTTGTCATGGTATTTTGAGAAACAAGAGGTTTGACAGAAATCATTGACTTGTATTATCATGTATTGCTGTAATTGGAGTATGGGATTAGAGAAACCTGCTTTCCACAGGTAGATTTTACTCCCTGGAGAACACTGATTTCTCTGCCATGTATACATGTAACCAGGTTTCTAATCAGCTTTTTACAAGTAAGCATTTGCATATAACAGACTGAAGACAGAAAAAGCGTGGCTCTGAGCGGCTGGGTGAAAGGAGAGATCATTACATGGAGCAAAACATCCTCATATCTGAAATAATAGCATCCAAAGTCTGACTGAAACTAAAACAAAGTAGCCTGTAAATTTCTCAATAAGTCGGTTTCCACCGCTGAACATTTGACTGTTTGTTAAATTCAGACACATTCACGCTGTGTGGAAGAGCTCGGCTCTTGTCTGTCTCTCACTGCGCTCCGACGCACGATGCGCTGGATTTACAACACGACAAAACAAGAGTGTATTTGCAAATGGAATGCAGCACAATGATCATTTTAGCTCAATCATCTTGTTTTCATAATCGTTTGAACCCAAAATTGTAATTGAAAATTCAATTAATTGAGCAGCCCTACACGTCAGGCCTTCCTTCAAGCCAGTAGTAATGCCCTAGATTGTCAGCAGTATTAGCAGTAATCTCTGAGGTGACTCGTTTTAGTCACTATTTCCAGTAAAAAAGAAAAAACAGACAAACAAAAGCTTCATTTTATATATGGGCCTTCAAAGTGCTCTCTGAAACTAGGCCTGGAATGGCTTGTTCCCATGAAAATTAAAACTTTGTCATAGAACTAAACCATATATGTTGTTGGAAATGTCTCAACTTGGAGAATATAATGTCAGTATGAAGATTCTATGTGGCTCCTGGTTTGAATGTTTGAAGGCTTATACTTTAGTTAAAGACATGGAACCAACTGTTATAGAGAGCTCTTAACCTCAGCTATTTTGTATAGTAGTATAGTCAAGAACTGGGGTCACTGTCAAATATGGATAAAATATGGTTAAAATTAATTTTCACCCATTTAACAATTATATATTTAAAATCTGACTACACAAATGTGTTTAACATCCCCTTGAACTCTTAAGTGTACTCTCAGTTCAGTATTTACAACATCGAATTCTAGGAAAAACACTAATATTTTTTTAAAAACTACAATTCCCTAGAGCTGCACCATGAATCTTGATACAAATCACACCACAGTTGTAATTCTTCCAGGTTTGCAAAGTAGAGTTGTAAATAGGGTTGTAAATAGATACAGACATGGCCAAAAATATTGGCCACTTTTTTTAAAAAAAGGGTGGCAGGGTACCAATATTTTTTGGGGTATTAAGTTAACTTATTATTATTTCATTATTATTATTATATTATTTAATATAATAAAACAAATGAAAATGGCATGGCCAATAATATTGGAACTCTTAACTTAATATTTTGTAGCACAGCCTTCTTGAGCAAACTGCTGTAGTTCTCTCAGGTTTGATGGCTGCCATCTCCCAACTGCATGTTTCAGGCTCTTTCCACAAATGTTCAATGGGATTCAGATCAGGACACATAGCAGGCCACTTCAGAACGGCCCAACATTTTCTTCTCATCCGCTCTTGGGTGCTTTTTGATGCATGTTTGGGGTCATTATCCTGCTGGAAGACCCATGACCTGCGACTAAGACACAGCTTTCTGACACTGCCCTGCACAGATTCAAGGCACCAAAGCAACCCCAAAACATCACTGAGCCTCCTCCATGTTTCACGGTAGGCATAGTGTTCTTTTCGTTGAAGGCTTAATTTTTTCTTCTGTAAACATAGTGTTGGTGTGATTTACCAAAAAGCTAAATATATCAAATATCTAGTACAACCGAACTAGTAATTACATTGCATTTAGATGATCTATGTTAAGAAAAAGTAAAGATGTTGGTTTATTTCAGATATTTTAGCCAAAACAGGAGGCCCACAACACAGTGCCCTTCCGTGAGCCATGTAATCCAACTAATTACAAATAAATAGCGGATATAATAGTAAATTAAAATTTTGTAGCGTAACCCAAAGCGGACTGTCTTTGTCCTTATAGTAATGGTTGATGAGGCTCATGGGTAATGTAGATCAAAAAATCAATCAATCAATCAAAAACTGACAAAAAAAACTTTTATTTCACAGAATCGAAGGGGAAATAACTAAAACTGATGACCATACCATTAACCAATGGCCATAACATTAACTTATCATATTGTTGAGTTACCAAGGACACTTCTATGTTTTTGCGTTGAGAAATGTTAAAGATATCATTGAAAGAAAACCTTAACATAGTGACAGTGAGGGGGGGTCCTCCAGTCAGCCAATCTCAAAGCTTCAAATTCTGATTTCAAATTCAATTCATCCCTGGGTCTCTCGAAAATTAAGTTTATTTTATTGAAAGATTATCAAACAGTTACATAAAATAACACAAATAAGCCCAGATAACTACACAACGCAAAGACAATGATTCAAACATGAAACTATGTGCTTTCAGCAATAGCAACATCCATAGCAGCCACCATAGCAGTGATAGATCTGTGTAATAACTGACAAAGACTGAAGACTGAACAAAGATTATGAGAGAGAGAGAGAGAGAGAGAGAGAGACAGAGACAGAGACAGAGACAGAGAGACAGATAGACAGAGACAGACAGACTTCTCTGTTCAACTCTAATCTGTGTTAACTTTACTCTGCGCCAATTTTGACTCTGTGTGACATGTGAAATGTGACACGGGGTAGAAGAGATATATGATTACTGACCAACTACATGTAATTTGGGGTTTTAGAGTTGTTATTTTGACTATTTTGACTATTTTAGTGCAACATTTGTGACCTCATCTTTAAGTATTGTGTGGACCAAACTGTGAGTTTAATATGAAGTATGTATATTTGTGAACGTCACAGGCTTTTGTGTTGTGTTTGTGTGTGTATGTGTAGGATTGTGGATAACATGCCGGTCACCTGGTGTTATGATGTTGAAGATGGACAAAAGTTCTGTAATCCTGGTTTCCCTATTGGATGTTACGTCACAGAAGCAGGACGTGCCAAAGATGCCTGTGTGGTCAATGTGAGGGTGTCACACCGACTCAAACAGAAAAAGTTTACCAGCACAAAATTATTTCTCAGTGATAGTTGCTATAGATGCTCCACATTCAATTGGCATTCTTCCTCACTTTCTTTATAAAACAAAGAATTTTATACATTTTTATAATCACACTTTTACAGTATTATATAAATACATTTGTGTATGAATGACTTTGCCTACACAGTAGTTCCAACCTCGTGTTTCCTTACACATATAAGCAGGACTCCCATCGCACAATGAGGTATAGTTCTTAATTCGAAAAAGACAAAATAATATATTAGATCAGCACTCAGTGTTAGCTAGCATCCTGAGTTTGGGTGTCAGGCAGTATCAAGAGGGAAAAATGGAACTGCAAACATCAGGATTTTGAGCTGCACCAAGAATTTCTTTAAAGCCCCTATGCATAGATGTTTTTATGTGTACAGCATCTTTCAAAATATTGTTATGGCATAAGTTTAAAAAAAAAAATAAAAGCCAATTGTGATAGAATTTAGTTTATGTATTGTTTTAAGCCCATTAACGTCTGTGTGTCAGATTTGTTGGCATGTAGAGACAGGGTCAGCATGCAACACAGTGTCTTTTTTTTATACTAGCACTAGTCTCAGTCCCAGAAAGGTGCTTATCTTACACATATCTGTAACTGTTATAACAGTGACATTATTAGCCTGTCTATGATTTGAACTCCTCTGTCTTGGTTTTGTTTTCCAGTCTAACTTTAATGAAAAGGATGCTTTTTACATCTTTAACCATGTGGACATCACCATCCATTACCACATTGTTGAGAATGAACAACTCGGAGCACGATTGGTTGCTGCCAAGATTGAACCCAAAAGGTAATGAATGACAGTTTTAGCTGATATTGAGATATCTAGTCAAAATTTAAATTTAGCCGAATTAATCTTTTCATCAAGTTTGTTGTTTGGGGTATTTTCACATTCGGGCCAATTGTAGAACCCAAACTGTAGAACCTAAAAGAACTCAGGTACTGTCACCTGGTGTCCGCAATACATGTGAAAACCATCCGTTCCAGAGGCTAGTAGAATAGCTTGGTATTGATTTAAGGTTCTGCCTGAATTGTGATCAGACAGAGCCTATTTTGTAGGCAAATTAGACCACTGGTGGACTTTGCTTTGATCTGGAATCTTGTTGCTTTGTGTCCTTCTCTCTTGCTCTGTTCAGCTATGAAAACCCTAATGATGACAGGCCTGACTGCACTGGAGGGCCAAAGTTTCTGAAAAACAAACACACAGGAGTGTTTAAGATCCCATACACCTACTCTGTCAACTTTGTGGTTAGTACACTAGTATCATCTGGGTGTGTTTAATGCTGTCCAAGTTTTGTGAATAGGCTATAAACTGAAAATTTACTGATGCTGAAATTGGGAGAGAGTGGCTTAAAGACTTTGATATGGCAAGAAGAAGAGACTGGTGCAGTGCAAAAATGTCAAATTTCATTTCACCTTTTTTTGTTTGTTTGTTTGTTTGTTTTCTTGTGGACTCTTGACAAAAAGCATTTTTTACTACCTCAAAAATTGCACCACCCAGTTGTCACTGCTAGTGCTCTGTTATTAAACTATCTTTTAGCAGATCATATGTTTCAAACAGATTGTTTTATTGTTAGCTTGTCTATCAATGTAAATATGTGAAATTATTTTTATAATGATTATTCAGCCCTACTCTGAAGAGCAACTTATGCTCATGAAACATTTTAATGTACAAATATGAAGGAAAATAACTGAATAAACACAACTATGTGTGTGTTTGTAGGAAGACAAAAATATTCGCTGGGCATCTAGATGGGACTACATCCTGGAGTCAATGCCTCACACCAATATCCAGTGGTTCAGGTAACACCTAAACATACACACTCACACAACACTGACATTCGTTGATATGGCATTTATTTTGAAGGCTTCTTAGACAAACTAATGTGGCAATTACAATTCATCTGTGACTCCAACGTTTATATTCCAAAAGGAATTATGTTATATATCAAAATGCTATGCAGACATTATCATAAATTTTGGTACATCTCTTCGGTCCGTGATTGGGAAACAGGTTTCTCAAAGCATTTTGAGCCCGACCCATAGGTGGCGCCAAAAATGCCACAAACCCAGTGGACAGAATTTCACCAAAATTCTTGTGCATGTTCCGGGGACGAGTTTTAATCAAAATCTGAAGTGCCATATTGATTAGTGCAAGTGGGCGTGGCCTATCACATATTTGCTCATACCTCAAGATGCCTTTGAGCAGCCCTAATTAACCTCACTGGCGACATCCAGTACTATCTCCTTAACATATACCTCGAGTTTCGTTCAAATTGGATGAAGTGGGGAGGAATGGCAAAACTTTGAGTGCGCAATTATTGAAATGCTGCATGCTTTCTCATGATGAAACAAGTGCGCGATTGGTCTTAGTCCTTCTTTAAATAGAATTAAACTAGCTTTGTGACTTTGCTCATGTTTTTGAAGCCTGAAACCTGTTCATTGCTGCTCTTGGCTTTAGTTTTTGAAGACTGAGCTGCTTTCTTCTGTTGACCACAAAAAAATTTGAACCCGGGGAACGCCGCTTGCAGCTATATTTACAATTAAATTAAATTCAATACAATTCTGTTTATATAGCGCCAAATCACAACAAAAGTCATCTCAGGGCACTTTTCACATAGAGCATAGAGTCTAGACTATACTCTTAAAATATCGAATTATAATCTTACATGTATATTCTTTCCAGTAGTTTGAGTTAGTTGTTTCATGTATGTTTTTGCACATTTGTTCTCAATCAGCTAGGAATATACTGCGTGAGAGTTCATTTTCCAAACCCTAAGTGTAGTGACTACCCATCTATTGTCTAGATTCTCAATGTAGGATTTTTTATATTTAAAGGCAGAACAGTTAGTGGTATATCTCCACAATTTAATTCCATCTCTCTCCATCTTCTATATGGCATTTCTAGCATCCACACCTTAACATTTCTTACTTGTGCTGCTTTATAGTAAGCTTGCAGGTTTGGTAAATCTAGACCACCCATTTCTTTTGGCAGTTTAAGGTATTTCATTTTTATTCTTGGTTTCCTGCCATTCCATGTGATCTTCATTATAATAGAGTTCCGTTGTTTGAACGTATTAGAGACAAGATATATGGGTAGTGGTCTGAAAAGAAATAATTACTGTACTATAATTAAATCAATAATCTTCTCTTGTACTTGGACCCTCCTCAGTGGGGTTGTATATATTTAATAGTGTGATATATTCTCCATCTGTCTTCCCTTCAACAAAAACATATCTGCCCTCTTGTCACATACTGTATTCTCCACCTGAAATGGGATGTGGTTCCTTATCATAGTTATAACACCTCTTCTCAATGAGTGGAACGATGAATAGAAAACCTGGACAGTAAACAGTTTTGCTAATTTGTCATGTTCCATTTTAGACACACGTGTTTTTTGCATAAATACAATATGTCCTCCTTAATGTTTCACTTGTGCAAGCACTTTGCTCCTCTTACTTGACTTATTCAGACCATTAACATTAAATGAAATTATGTTAATGTTCATACACTACCACATAATATTTTCTGTTTTTTAAGTACTACTCCCCGTACCCACAGTTCTCCCAACTTTATTCGCAAGTGTAGACCTTCTAAACCTGTGTAGATATTTTTAAATACTTTAATTGTAAGGAAAAACATTATATCCTCAAATTTCCTAACGTAACAAAGAGAATATACAAAATTAAGAAAAGAAAAAAACAGAATACGACTTCCACTTGTGCTACCAAGCACCTAAGGTAGCTGTCCCCAGTCTTCCATGCTTGTGTCAGTGCATGGAATCATTGTGTGTGTGTGTGTGTGTGTGCATGTGCGTGTGCATGCTTGCACCTCTGTGTGTATGTGTGACCATAATTACCCGTCTTTCGGTTTGTAGAAGCTCTTGGTTTAGAGTTGTTCCTTCCCAAAAAAGACCAACAAGGTCCTTGATGATCGGACATACAGTTCAGGCACAAACCTCATGTCCCACAGAGCTGATCAGCCCAGTCCATGCAGTTCTTTCCGGGCGAATTATCCGCACAGGCTGTCTGTTGCTGATTTGAACACCCCCACACCAGCCTCAAGGAAAATTTTGAGCTTGTTATATAGAGTGGCTGGAATCTGATATCCTCCTGTTTCAGTTGTTTCTATATCTAGATGTATTCTTTTTTTTTTTATTCTGCAGAGTATTAGAGTGGTTGTGGTAAAAAAAAAAAAAAATCTGCTTCCCTTTGAACACGGTTTTCTTCTTTTGCCAAGCCCCATGTGGGGCACTTTCTTTAATGGAAAATTTGAAAATTTCACAACAATTGATCTCGTGGTCTCTATCAGGTTCGTTGGTTTCTTCTGAAGTGACCTGTGGGCTCTTTCTATGCCCAGATTGAGCTCAGGGGATATGTTTAAAAGTCTTTTAATAAACGGGTTGATAAAACTTAACCATGTCTCTGTTCTCGTTGTCCTCTGTCACCCTTTAATTCTCAAATTGTTGTGTCTCTCGGTTTTCCAGATCTTGGCATTCCTCTTGTAGATACTGATTACTTTGCAGAAGGATGAATAACAGTTTCCCTGCAGCAGTGTTGCGGTCCTCTGAAGTGCTTGTCCAGCTTCTTCAAGTCTGCTTTCAAGTTTTTTGACCGTTTCATTCAGCGTTGTCACTTTCTCTTCAAGTCGTTCAAACCCATTTTTCATTTCATCATGAAGTGACTTCATTTCTGACTTCAGCTCTGAGTTTGAATCTGCTTTCAGTTTAGCAATCATTGTCTTCATTTCAACAAGAGCTGCGTCTGAATTCATGCTTTGCTCTTTTTCTCACTGCTGTTTTCCAGTGGTTACCTTGTTCATACGGGTCGGCTTTCTTTAGGTTTACCCACACATAGGCTATTATTTTCAAAAGTACTTATTTGTAAAATCGCATCAAATTGTTTGTTTAATGCATAGAGAGCTTGACTAATCCTCCATGCCTTGCCACTTGACCTGGAGGCTGAGGCCTCTTTTGCTCCATCTTCTAAGCTGTATGCTCTCAGCTTCAGCAGTTTGTATATCTTGCATGCACACAGAGCAAACTGATTCCTCCCGTCTTCCATTGACTCCTGAGGCTTGGATTTTTCTGTCCTGTTCAGTTACATTAGGCTTAAAGTTCGGGTGATCTTAAGGCAGCAGTCATCGTGGTTTTATATTTTAAAAATGCCTCACATTGTCACATTGTAAAGATTAATGATGATTCATTCAAACATTGCTCAACCCTGGTGTGTATCAATTGACCGGTCTCCATCCACTGGGACAATCCACATCAAAATACAGATTCAACATTAATTAATGTGAGCTCAGCCTTGCAATCTGCATTTAGAAAATAATTCTATGACTCAAGAGAACACTTGTTTTGGATCTTGACCGCAAAATAACACCATTGCAATACACCATGTTTTTTTCTCCCCAGTATAATGAACTCGTTGGTGATCGTGTTGTTTCTGTCTGGAATGGTAGCCATGATAATGCTGAGGACTCTGCATAAAGACATCGCTAGATACAATCAGATGGACTCTGTGGTGAGTATCTGCCTATATGGCTGATGGGAACACTTTGAGCTGAGGTGGAGCTGTGATCAGAAAATTGCCAATTGTTCTAAGTTCATAGTCATGGCAATGATTAACTAAATTTAACTATCTTCACTATCACATGAATAATAATCATACAAGGCAGCTGTGGCATTACCAAAACATGATACAGCTGCGTCATGTTGTTCTCATTTCTGCTAATATTTCTTGTTCTCCAGGAGGATGCTCAGGAGGAGTTTGGGTGGAAGTTGGTCCACGGAGATGTTTTCCGACCTCCCAGGAAGGGAATGCTGCTGTCGGTTTTCCTCGGCTCTGGAACCCAGATCTTCATCATGACATTTGTCACACTTTGTATGTGTTTGTTATCTTCATTATTGTTTATTAGAATTTAAAATCAGTTATAGATGCCAGGCTACTTGCTTACTTACTTGCTCTTTACATGCCATCATCTTTCCTGTCTTTCTTCTATCCACTCTTTATTTTTGTCCTATCGACTTGATGCTCTCTGATTCTTTGTCTTCCCTGACCACGTTAAAAAAGTTGAACATCTCATAGCATCAAACAGTTGAGACAGATCAACAGGCAAGTGAAAGCTTTTTCAAGCTAAAAGCTTGAAAATTTCACTTGCTTGTCTCTCCTTCTTTTGGAAACTTGAAATTGCTGCCATGTGGGGATGCAGCCTTAGTGGTAGACACAATTTATAATGAAGTTCAGGGGCTATATTCACAAAACATCCTAAGACTAAAAGTAGCTCCCAACTGGCCGAGGTAGTCCTAAAAAATCTTTTTTTGTTGTTTTGGAAGAATTTAACAAAGCATTTAGCGCTAAAAGGAGCTCCTAAGTCTGAGAGAAGTTAGAGGTAATCCAGAGGACTCCTAAGTCATTAAGAACTGCTCACAAGGTGTAAGCAGTGTGCTCCCTTGTATCAGGATTTTGGAGAAATTCAACAATAGTGATCTTTGTAAAGCATCATTTTAATTCTTTAATGACTACATTTATGGTAACCTTATTGAGAATGTTTAGTGTTTGCGCTGAAAAATAAATATAATTTTTTAAAACTCTTATATCAATATTGGTATCAGCCAAAAAAATCCTGTATAAGTAAGGCTCTGTAACTGCTTTACTTATCCAACCTTCAAATTTTTAACATGTAATCGAGTCAACTCCCCCCTCTCCAGTCTTTGCCTGTCTTGGGTTCCTCTCTCCGGCAAACCGTGGGGCTCTGATGACCTGTGCTGTTGTTCTCTGGGTTCTGCTGGGAACTCCGGCTGGTTATGTGGCAGCTCGCCTCTACAAATGTAAGTGAGAAAGAATTCAGGGAAGTGATTTATGTTGGAAAGGAAATAAGGAATAAGGAGAAAAAGAAGCTACCAGCTATTTTTATAATCCAGTGTTGTACTCATTATTCTGTAATTCTCTTTTAAAATGACTACTGTTTTCCTTGCACAAATACAACATTTTGGGTTCATTAACATTATGGTTATTATTATGGTTAGTGAAATTTGAGCACAGTCTCTACAGGGGGTGTGGACCTCTAATGTAAACAACATATGAACAAAAGTAATAAGATGGCGGCTTTTCGGTTTCAGTGAATTTCTAAAAATCCTCTCCTCCTTTGTCTTTTTGTTTGGTTAATTGTCAGCTTTTGGAGGAGAGAAGTGGAAGACCAATGTTCTACTGACAGCCTTCCTCTGTCCTGGGTAAGACACAACCACTTGCTTCCACTCTCACTCATTATCCCCTTCGCTTAGCTTTCTCTCTGTCTCTGCTCAGGGTGGTGTTTGCAGATTTCTTTGTGATGAACTTGATCCTGTGGGGCGAAGGGTCTTCAGCAGCCATGCCCTTTGGGACCCTGGTAGCCATACTGGCTCTTTGGTTCTGTATCTCAGTGCCACTTACCTTTATAGGAGCATACTTTGGCTTCAAGAAGGCAGTAAGTAAATCTGAACACACATACTGTACATCCATTCATAACTAATACATGCTGATATATATTCCATGCCAGTGGTGGTTGACAGAAAGAGTGTGTCACAATGTCATAAGTTAGGTGGTTCAAGTGACAAAAGTACCAAATGTTAAAAATAACTGAATTGCTGGAAGAGTCTGTACCCTCTAAACTAAATGAAGTAAATCGACAGAAATGTAAAGATTTTATACTGTGGTTCACATGAAAAACCTTAGGTATGTGTCATATTTCTTTCTTTCTTTCTTCATTTATTTTGAGTAACTATATCAGGGTGCACCTATCTGATAGTTTGAATTTCTTTCTCTCTCTCTCTGTTGCGACTGGTGGTTTAAGGGTATTGAGCACCCAGTGCGGACCAATCAAATTCCTCGTCAAATCCCACAGCAGTCATTCTACACAAAACCATTCCCTGGTATCATCATGGGAGGAATTCTGCCTTTTGGGTGTATATTTATTCAGCTGTTCTTCATACTAAACTCCATCTGGTAAGAATGAGTAACACTGTAAAGTTTAAAGTTAGAAAGTCATTATACACCTTTTTGCTTCTAGAATGAAGTATGAAAAGCTGAGAATCAGTCTAGCCTTACAGGTTTGTATGTATCAGATGAGTCAGAGAGCTGTGGGGAGTGCCACAACTCACCATCTCTTAAAACTTCTTGAAGCCTAAAACACATGAACAAGTATTTAAACTAGCCTTTCTATTTAAATAATAAGCACGGTTCTGCAACTGCATGAGCTATTTCTCATCTAATCAGAAACTAGTTTTGGCAGTTTTAAAATGAATACGACAAAGATATGATAGATATGATATGAAAGATATGACGAAAATATGATAAAACACCTGCCATTTTTACAGACAATCTGAAGCAAAGACCGTTGAGAGCAGCCAACATGTGTGCTGGTGTTGTCAATGAGTGAACAAGTGAGACCACCTCTTATCTGTCTTAACTGGAATTAATGCAGTTCTGTCAAAAACAAAAACAAAAAAAGAATACAATCAAGACATTTGTCAAAGTGTTCAATTTTTATAAAATTTTATAAAAGATTGGATTCATACTGTTATCTTCGAGTGTTTCAAGCTGAAACATTACCCGTCATCCATACTTGATTTTGTGAGATTATAGTCAGATGTACAATATCTGACAATGTATACCATATATAATAAAACATAAGATGGTTTGGTTCATAACTAACTAACCATACATCGCACATTCAAATATTTTGTATCTGTTAAGGTGGATGGCCAAACATTTCCCCACTTTGTAAACAAATTAACTCTTTTTTTTTTTGTGAATTAGGAACTGTGTATAGGTTTAGAAACCTGTAAAACACATTAACTGTAGGAGCAAGGGTATTTATTTGTGTTGCATGCCTGCCCCATTTACACCAGGTATTAACATGTGATCTGTATCTTCATACATTATCTGGATATTGACATCCAATCCGCTTTGCATTTACATCTGGTATTAAAATGCATTTTCATTTTCTCAGTTGTGCCTGCATTGTGATTGGTTCTCAATAAATGTTTAAATGTTGGATGGTATGACTGTAAACTTCTAGCAAGTGCTTTTTAAAAATGTTTTATAGTAACAGTAATTGTCTTGCATATATTGTAGTGTGACCAATTAAGCCTATGAATGAGGAAAAAAAACAGCATTTGTTCTGTTAGCAGTCCAATTTATGATATATCAAATCCTTTTTTTTCTGCCTGTCACATAGTCCTGTAGCAAAGTAGGCTTATTTCGGATCTGTAACAGAGCAAAGGTGTAGGTGAGTCCTTAGACTCACAGTTGTGTGAGCAGGGGCTAGGTAATGAGCGTTGCATTTCTTTCTTCAAGTAGGTATGTATTCTAGGACACAGTTTTCTTGATTTGCTGTGGATTTCCAAACTTTGGATGGGCTTTTGGGAGAGGCATTTTTACTGTAACCGTGTCCTCTTCACGGCAGAAAGTGTGAATGCAAGCACCTTGTTTACAGTGTTTTCATCATATGCTGTCTGTGTATGACTTTGTCGAAACATAACATCTGGAACACTGTCCATAGTGTCACAGTAGCCAGTCTTGTGCACATTCTCCGGCCAGTTTTGAAATGAGATTTGAAATAATAGAAATAATAAGTGAGGCATGTTGTAGAGTCCAGTTTGATAACAGAGCAGTTCAGCTGTTTAGTAAAGAAACAGTTTCTTGAAAGAAGGTGAAGAGGTTTTTATGGATCTCAGTCTTTTTGGCTGATGTGTCTGAGATGATCTTGCTTGCATGCCATCTGGCCCTGGAGGAGTGCAGCTGATCACTGGGGGGGAGTTTGCAGCCGATTGTCTTCTCAGCTGAGCGAATGATGCACTGCAGCCTCTAAATGTCCTGTTTGGTTGCTGCAGTGTACCAAACAGTGATGGATGATGTGAAGATGGACTCAACGATGGCGAGGTAGAACTGAATCAGCACTGACCTGTGGCAGGTTTAGCCTCTTTAGCTGCCACAGGAAGAACATCCTCTGTTGGGCCTTCTTGATTATGCGCTTATGTTGATGTCCCATTTAAGATCCTTGGAGATGGTGGTGCCAAGAAACTTAAATGACTTAGCGGCTGCAACTGTGGTGCTGTTGATGTTGAGTTGAGGGATGGGTGGGAGGGCTCTCCTCGTCTATTGTCAACTCCGGTGCTGATGGTCCCACAGGTAGAGGTATGCTTTCCCATCCTTCACATGCTGCTTCCTATCTGTCGGAAAGTTAGTGATCCACAGAGGCTTAAGCACAGTCAACTGGGAGAGCTTAGTCTGGAGGAGCTCTGGTACAATTGTATGAAATGTCAAGCTGAAGTCAACAAACAGGATCCTGGCGTAGTCCCCGACTGTCCAGATGGTGGAGAATGACTTGCAGGGCTAGGTTGACTATGTCTTCCACAGACCTGTTAGTCTGGTATGCAAACTGCATGGGGTCCATCAGGGGGTCAATGACTGATTTTAGGTGGGACAGGATGAGTCTTTCAAAAACCTTTATGGCCACAGGGGTCAGAGTGACGGGCCTGTAGTCATTAAGCTCTGTAATCCTCTGCTTTTTAGGAACAGGGACTATGGTGGAGGATTTGATGCAGACAGGACCATGCAGAGTTGTAGTGACTGGTTGAAGATTGTCCGTATATATGGAGGCTATCATAATTGTTCAGCACAGTGCTTTAAAGTGGATGGTGACACATTGTCTGGTCCAGCCGCTTCCCAGGGTTTCTGCATGATGAACAGTTTATGCACTTCTTCTGTCTCTATTGATAATGGTGGAGAGGTGGTGGGATGGTGGTCTTTGTCAAGGGGGTTGTGAAGAGGCGAGTGAGTGGAGGTGGGGGACCCAAGCAGGAGTGGATGTGGAATGAGGGAGAGTCCAGGTTAAGCCTTTGTCTGTCAAACTTTTTCAGGTTCTCTGCCAGCTGATGGTTGTCTGTGGAGTGGGGTGGTTTCCTTTTGTAGTTGGTGATTTCTTGCAGGCTTTTCCAAACTGAAGATGTGTTATTGGTTTAGAGCTCGTCTTTCAGCTTCTCGGTGTGCCTCTCCTTGGCTGCTCTAATTCCTGTCTTTAGCTTGTACTTGGCATGCCTGTAGAGGTTCATATATCCACTCCTGTAGGCCTCATCTTGGGCTTGACACAGTTGTCTGAGTTCTGCACTAAACCATGGCTTGTCATTGTTGTGCTTGACCTGGGTCCTGGTGGGGGTGAAGTTCATAGGGCATGAAGCACGGGTAATAAACATATTTTTGTTCTTTCAGCATCAACACAATAAGGATTGCAATTTTTTAAAAGTAAAAATAAATAGATAGTGTTGAATGTTCCAGAGGGAGATTTGTTTTTGCAGCTGGTGCATATTCCACGCAGAAACATAGACGCTACAGACATCTACGCATACAGTATACATTCATGCCCCTGCCTGAATCCCAGCCAATACATAAGTAAATGGTTCACTTAAGAGATATGCAAGACAATTGTGATCTCAATTCTGAGTGATTCTTGACTAACATTGTGCAGCTCTACTTACAATATAGTTAGGTATCTGTCAGGTCTTTCTTTTCTGGAGCTCACTGAAATTTAGCTCATATGGTCTAAGTATGAACAAACTATTATGATAAGAAAATACACTTCAAAACAGTGGAAGTAAAGGCTGCTTCTGATAACTAGAGGGGGAAACTAAGAGATTACAGGTATGCCTGAATACAAATATGTTATTCAGCAAAGCACAAATAGTGGGTTTTTTATGAACATTTATTTCGTACAATCATTTTTAAAAATGATTTGTTTTTGGGAAGAAAAAAAACCCCTAAACTATCAGCAGGTCTCAACAAGGGGAGTCACATCCACCTGCTAAATGACCCACATTTCCTTATTTGGGCATCACTCCTGGAGTTGGGGGTGTTCCCCAAAGATAAAGCTGAGCTACTGGCACAAGTGAAGTGCTTACAAGGGACTCTCCATAACCTGTTGTTCCCCTTCTCCTTCCCACAAAGTTAGGTTGTAAAAAATAGGCAATAAATGAAAAGTGCAAAGCAAGAATCGCCTTTGGCCATTAATATTTCAGAATTCCAGCTATACAGAACAACTACCGGACAATGTTTAAATACCCATATAGTAGCCTACATTTAAACATCAATAAAACACAAAAACACAAATTCTATGATCAAACAAATGTATTTTAGTCAGCAGAAAGAACTCTTCACTACCTTTGCAAACTGAGCATATAGGCTACAACAATAAAATAAAACAAATTGCTTTGCTATTTTTAATTATATGCAGCCATGCAGGCAGCCTGCTGCTGCAGCTCCACCTTCACCTGCCTCAGTCTCCCCAAGCCCGCCTCTCACCAGAGCCGGGGAAAAGTTAAACTTCCTACTGATCAATAACATGTTATTTAACTGTGGAGCTCCAGGCTGATTTGTTTGTTTCATTGTGCAAATGAGGGATGTAACGTTACCTGAGAGAAAACAGTAAGACTTTTTGGAGTCGTGTTAACTGCTGTTGAGCCAAAGTGCAGGGTTGTTGCTAAAGTGTGCAGCTTTTGAGTCTCATGCCACGCTTAGTCACATCTGACCAAACACTCAGTGAATTTCACACTGTCTTAACAGCGGAGGCAAAACTAAACTTTTGCATATATAATACATAAGTTTATATTTAAGGTGTCTTGGCAACATGTCTTATAGGTCACACAATGTAAGGCTGTTTCATATGCTATTAATGAGTTTATTTTTGCCGTTGATATTTTCATTTGCCAGACAACTACACGTGATACCGGCAAAAAGCCGGCATATACCGACTAACATAAACCCTGGCTTAGACATGTCTCTTCTTGTCCTACAGGTCCCATCAGATGTACTACATGTTTGGCTTCCTCTTCCTTGTCTTTATTATCCTGGTTATCACCTGCTCTGAGGCCACCATCCTGCTCTGCTACTTCCACTTATGTGCTGAGGTAAACAGCATGATCAATAAAATACCTTTTAAAATGATCATTTTCATCTTCATGTTTTAGGGATATTATTAATAGTAGATTAATACAAGACTGGAAATTAGCTAGAATGTTATTAGGGTAAAACATAATTCAACTGAGTTTAAAGTAGGAAGTAGGATTTACAAATTTAAAATATTTATCTGCAGTTACAATTTGATTACATTTGTAGTTGCAGTTTGATTGCAGTATGAATACAATATAAATGTACAAAAATAGAATAAAATTAGTAGAATAAGAATGGAATTTCTGTATATGGACCTGCTGAGGTTTTAACCCCAACCCTTAGGACTACGAGCAGGAGGTTTAGACATGAAAACTCTGAGATTCCTTACTGAATGGTAGACACACCGAGCAGTGGCACCTTAGTCTTGACATGTTTATATTTGTTTAGATTTGATTTTGAGTTTGTTCTAACTTTGTTCTTGTTTCTATGTTACTGTGATGAAATTAACACTCACCAGCATTGACCTGCAATTCAAGGCTGTGGAATCCAGGCAGCGTATGGCAGAGGCCATTTGTTCTTGAAACCCCCTCAGTCAGGACCTAGTTTACAAAACGGTTTGTTTCTTCCCTTACATCTCAACTCTGGCCATTTTCCTCCTCTTCACAGGACTATCATTGGCAGTGGCGCTCCTTCCTGACCAGCGGCTTCACTGCTGTCTATTTCCTTGTCTATGCCATTCATTACTTCTTCTCCAAGCTGCAAATCACTGGACTGGCTAGCACCATCCTGTACTTTGGATACACCATGATCATGGCTCTCATCTTCTTCTTGTTCACTGGTAGGTATACAAAAAGAAGGGAGGTATGAGGGTTGGTGTATTTTGTCACCATGGATCATCACAGCTGTCATTACCATATACACAGCTACTAAATGGGTTATTTTGGAGGTTAAAAAGAAAGATCTTAGTTATGTAGGTGAAACAGTGCTGTCAGGATTAGGGTATTTTCAAATTTGACTATTATTTATGGCATATTGATATCACAATTAAACGCTAAACAATATATTGCTGGCAGTTATGTTATTGGCTAACAAGGAAGAAAATGAAATTATTGCTGTTGTTCCATTAATGGAGTTTCAGCCTATAATTACATCTGATAATACAGAGACTTGGCTGCTGACTAGGGACATCATTCCACACACACACACGCACCATCTCCATCTTAGCTGTCCATCGTGACCGATGATGACGACGACTCTTGCTCCTCAGGGTTGAGATGCTCAGGAGGGGTGTTGTAAGCGCTGCTGTTTCTGGTGCCACCTCATATGGCTGTGGAGGCTGAGTCGTGATCCACACATTTTGTTGCAGATGGGACACGGGAGCCCAGGTGTTGCGACGATGCCGGTAGCACATGGTTACATGTGCATCTCACTTCCCTCCTTTGTTGGATGTCCCCTGGGTGGAGGAAGCCTACCAGGCAGTCCTGTCAGTGGCTAGGGGTTCGAGTTGGGTCACTGTTAGGTTGCTTCAGGGTGATTTTCGTAAAATCCTTGTATCATCTCTTCTGCCCACCAGGAAGGAGCATGTTTACCAGAGCTGAGTTGGCCATAGAGGACTTGGCAAGGCACACACCCACACACAATCACAGTGGAGAGCAGAGAGGCCACAGCGGAATGACATGGACTTTATACTTTACTTTAATTGACGATCACAATGCTTGTTCTGAAGTCGAACAGGTGGAGCAGTTCATCAAACACACACAAAACACACAGAATATAAACATGCAGAAATGCAACGTCTTTGACTTCTCTCCCTGCATTCAACTCCCTCTCACCTCTCATCCACAGTCGCTATGTTTTACAGCCATACAGAGCTCATTATGGGGCGGCTGTGGCTCAGGAGGTAGAGCGGGTCGTCCACTAATGGGGAGATCGGCGGTTCGGTTCCCGGCTCGTCCAGTCCACATGTCAATGTGTCCTTGGGCAAGACACTTAACCCCGAATTGCTCCTGATGGCTGTGCCATCAGTGTGTGGATGTGTATGAATGATTAGATTTCTACTGATGGGCAGGTTGGGACCTTGCATGGTAGCCCCTGTACCATTCAGCATATGAATATGGGTGAATGTGATTTGCAGTGTAAAAAGCGCTTTGAGTGGTCGGAGGACTAGAAAGGCGCTATACAAGTACAGTCCGTTTACCATTTTACCATTATTCTAATGGTGAATAGTTATGAATGAGTTCAAAACATACGTTAACTGTATGTGTTGATTTAGTCTAATTAGCTAAGCATCGTAAAATGAGTTGAATTTCTATAGACTTAGGCTGAGAGTTCAGCAGAGTCCCCTCACATCAGCAGCAAAGGGAGGATGAATGATGCTTCAGGTTGTTAGCCAGTTCATTTTAAAAGACCTGCACCCTTTCTAAACAGTGGAGTCTAGGGGCTTGAGGTAACCATTAATCAGTCAAACGTTATGTAAATTATTCTAATGTTTTTATAGCCTGTACACACTTGTTAATACTGGCCTGGCCATAACAGATCAAGTCAAGTCTATTTTTATTTATATAGCCCAATATCACAAATCACTAATTAAAGTTTTAAAGTCTACACAGCAATACAACATCCACTGTCCTTAGACCCTCAATACAAATGAGGAAAAGCTCCCAAAAAACCCTTTAACAGGGAAGAAATGGAAGAAACCTCAGGAAGAACAACAGAGGAGGGATCCCTCTCTCAGGACAGACAGATGTGCAATAGATGATGTGTGTACAGAATAGATCAGATAGTAAAATTGCAGTATGGAAAAACAGGATAATAAAATACATTATTGATAGATTGATAACATTTATGAAGAATCTGATTAGAAGGACATCAAGCAACTTCCAGGTGTTGCCAAACAGATAGGACCTGAGCCACATGACCTCCATCACCATGGAGACCTGGAAAAAGGACAGACTACACATACACAAAGGGGAAACTCACATCACACCAATCACACACACAGAGGAAGGAGAGACAAAAAACTACATGAGAGAGAGAGAGAGAACATCGATCATGCAGGACAGGGAGAGACATGAGGTGTGGCAGAATCTCCTGCAGGATGAAGATCCTGATCCAAAACCTCTGGGAATGGCACCAACAGCCAGGAAGGCAGAGCAGTCCCAGGATGACTGATGGTCCAGTTCAGAGAAGCCTGCGTGGAAGGAGAGGACAAGGAGGAGAAAATATGGAGAGAGAGGGAGAAAAGAGAGAGAGGCACGCAGCTCGGATGCTCATGTAATTGTGGGACAACAAACAAACAGAAGGTTAGAGAGATGCAGTGGCTATAAGAACATTCACAGTCGGCAGGACAGACATGGTTTTTAATTAGTAAGGGTTAATAAATACATTGGTCTAATAAGGTTATCATTATCGGTGCTGAAATTCCATATTGTTGCATCTGTAATCATAGTGTAACAGTATCTGAGGGTATCAAGTCTAGTTTATTGAATAGACTTCAATCATTTTTAGTCAAAAGGGTGTACAACCGTTGGGGCTGGGTCTTAGCAGGAATTGTATGCGGGAAGCCAGTTAGGAATCATGTTGCTGCTGTGTGAAATGACTGAACTTAAACAGTTAATAAGGACCCTTTCACACCTACCTCATTTGGTGGGGACTTTTGGACTTTTCAGTTTGATCCAAACCAAAAGTACAGGCATGAAACCTCCTTTGGACCACAGTCCAGACCAAACAGCTGAACCTTGGTCCGACGAAAAGAGGTGGTCTTAGTCCAGATCAAACTGAACCATCGTTTGGTTCATTTCTAGTGTGAAAACATTTTTTGGATGGTTCGGACTTTCTGACCAATTACAGGAAGTCCCAGCAGGCTATAGTCCTTTTTCCAAACCAGAAAAAGGAAAAATGAGCCACAGTAGCAAATGGGGAAGAGAGGAGACCAAGTTTTTATTTGTCAACTGGACAAAATTGCCAACACTTTCCAGGTATTGTCAGAGAGGATGAGAGAGAGAGGATGGGAGAGCAATGCCAACTGAAGATAAAGAGACTGCGTCAGCAGCATACAAAGGGGCATGATGCCATTAGAAAAACTGGTGTGTCGACCAATGAGAAGCACAAATGTCTTTTCTGTGACGACCTGGATAGCATTCTGAGCACTTGCCCAATAAGCTCACCCAGTAAGGTGGTGGAGTCTTTCCCCGCTTCAACTGGGTTGGCCATAATAATATTATTATAATGGCAACAAAATGAATCTGTTCGTTAATTTTTCTCTATTAATTCAAACAGCGATAGAAGGCTACCCACCAAATTGACAACACTGATATCAGACACATGCCCATGTAGGTGATGATAACAGGTCGTAGGTATGTCAAGTTCTTTGGTGCGCTTGCATAATTACAATGTAAAACCAACCGGGTCAAATGTATACAATGTAACAAAAAAATGAACCTTGGTTCAGGTGTGAAGAGGCCCTATATTGTGGACCTTAAAACAAAAAAAGTGACTAAAGAGCTCCATAGAGCTGATGGGAACTGCATGGTTGGTAATATTTCTCTATGGATTCATCATTACAAGACAACTTTCACATTACACAGTCATTTGATCCATTGTGGATATGAAAATATTGAATAGTGCCACTTTAACTCTGACCTCTGATGTTCATTTCCTTATTCCATGTCTTACTGAAAGCCCTAGGTTAATAAAGATGAAACAGATTAGACTGGTTTTGGGTTAAGGTGAGCTGAGTTCTAAGAAAAGCTGTCATATTTAAAGTCTTGTAGAAATGCCCCTCAGCCTCAAATACATATATTATACTGATGTTGTCCTATGTGTCAAGAAAACCGTTATTTAATGTAGCTCTAATTAAAGTTGTATTTTCTCTGTCTTCAGGTACAATTGGCTTCTTTGCCTGTTTCTGGTTTGTTACCAAGATCTACAGTGTGGTCAAGGTGGACTGATGAATCCAAACACATAACAGACTATTGCTCTCTCCCATCGACCATTTGACCATTCAGCACTGTCAAACTGAACTGAACATTACATCCTGACCGGTCACCTTGTCATTTCCTCGACCAGAGAGGAGTAAGCCTCGGACAGTTTTCTGTGTTTGGATGCCTAAACTGTTTGTGTGTGAGCATGTGTACACTGGGATGTAATTTTGTTCATACAGTATATATCTGCATATAATCTGAATGAAATGAATCATAACTCTACAAGCCTCTTCCCAGAATCTCATAGTTCATCCCAGGTCACCTTCACTCACTACAGCTGGACTGTCAAGCCGGGACCTCAGAAGTTCTGTCTTTGTCAGCTGTGATGTCATGCATTTTAAGTTTGTTCTATGATCCCTGCAGTCTGTGTTTGCAGGTGAAGTTGAAAATCGGAGTCTGACAAAGCTGTAAGGGTCAGCTTCTTAACAGCCACTTTCTCAGAAATTATGTATGCATGTGAAATGTTCCCTTGTTACTATTTTAAATAAGTTGTGTGCAGTACATCTCTTAAGCTGCTTTAGCAATCTGCAGTCTATGTGCACATTGTGTCTCAAAATGTGTGCAAACTTCAACACTTAATATGACAAAATGGGTCAGTAGGGCTGTTCCATTTTAAAGGCTCCACCAAATGCAGCAGAGATATGCAGCCTACTTTTGTTGACATTTGAAGGTCACAACCAGTGAATGGTTTGTAGAATAGTTTTCATTTCTGTCAGGTGCCTAGGGATAACTGATGAATCCTCTGCTGACCATTTGGGCATAAGGCTCCCTTTTGGGGAAGTGGTTTCAGCCAGCTAGTATTAATCAAACAAATTCTACAAAGGCTGCATGTTTTGACAGAGGCAGCCAATTAAAATAAACCAGTTACAGTATGACAGTTTCCAAGTATTTTAATTCTGATCTAACGGAAAGCCAAAGTCCAGTCACACTTAAGTGCAAGCCTCTGTTCCTTGAAGGGCAACACACAGCTGATATCATCATCATCATGTGTCAACCACTGTCCTGTTTAGCATCAACTTGTGTCAACTCCCACGAAAAGCAGCAGTTTTATCATATAACTTCCCCAGACAGGCACATCTCTGCTACTTATTTGTCTGTATGATGTGTTTGGCTTGTGCTATGAGCTACAAATGAAACAATGGTCCAGTGATGCAGCTGGTGTGTGTTGTACTTTCTGTTTGGTTTGTCCAGACATTGTAGGTTTCAGCTGATCTTCACATCTGTCCCAAGTTTAAGACTCATGGGAGCTGTAATTATTTAGTTAAGCATAACATATTAATTGTTTGGCAAAATAATGGAGGAGCTTTGGGTCAGAAGGTAGAGCGTGTCATCCACTAATGACAGGGTTGGCGGTTCAATCCCCCCCTCCTTCTGTCTGCAAGTGTCCTTGGACAAGACACTGAACCCCAAATTCCTACCAATGGTCATGGTTGCATGGTAACTTGCTGCCATTGGTCTGTGAGTGTGTGTGTGTGTGTGTGTGAATGGGCAAATGAGAGATAAACTGTGAACCACTTTGGATAAAAGCACTATTTAAATGCAGCCTTTTACAATTTGTTTATATGAGGAACTGATTGGATTTTACCAGTGGCAACAGTAGTAGACACCCATTACACTTGGGATTTGGGTAGAAAACATCAATATCAAGTTGGCTCAGTTTTGCTAAAAGAATATATTGTGAAAAAGACTAGTGGAACTAGGTCTGTAGTAATATAAACTGCTTCTCTTAGTGACCTCAAGCAAGTAATGCAAACTAAGAAGTTGCAGCATTGATAGAGCGTATTTTATTAACAAGTCTCTGGAACCGAGCACCTTTCCTATTCTGTCTTGTTACAGTTTATAATAGGTTACATGCATTTCCCTGTACTGATTCAGAACTCTGCACACAGTTCTCTTACCAATATAGAGCTCAGCACAACAGTTAGTCTCACATCTAAACTGCACTAATGCAACCAAATACTTCATACACATCTCAACTGTGTATCATAACACTGACATTGTCCCCTACCAAGAACACTTTGTCACTCATAACAAAGTGACATAAAAAAAATAACCAGTAGCATTACAATGTATCACTATGGTCTTTGAAGTATCTTGTTTTATTTGTTTGCATAAACCAACACTGCATTACAGCAAAAAGAACAGCCTTTCTTTACTGCATGGATTGTGTTGTATTTGTCACAGAAATGCAGCTATATGCTTCAGTAGGCTTTATTTTCCTTAACTAAAGTAATTCTACTAATGCAATACAAAACTAACAAGCATATATTCAATATACATACATGTATCAGGAAGCTACTGTTAACAGATACACAGCAGGGCTAGTTAGTCCTGTCTGCCGTATTTGGCTACAAGTTCTCATCCTCATCACACTTCTGTCCTCCATATATCCTTATCCTCTCTTGCCTGCTTTCCTCACTTGGCACAAGCCTCTCATAGAGGTCCTCCAGGAATGAAATGAGACGCTCAGTGTTGTATGGCCTAATGAATGGTTTCAGTATTTTTATTTTTATATTTTTTTTAAATGTGGATGTAGCAGAATGCAGCAAACTGCAGTCTAATTCACTGTCATTTGGTCGTAGGTTTTGAACATAAATTGACCTGTTGTTAAAATAGTATGTAAACATGTGCAGAATGGACTGTAAGTACACAGTGTTGGTGGTTGAGTTTGAGTGAGAAAACAAACATGAAACTTGAAAGATGCTGTCCTTAAATGTAATATTTTGCAATGAAAAGATATTCATAGTTTAGGTCATATTGCCTGCAGTTGTGCTAACGCTGAATAGTTAAAAAAGTGAACGAAGTATTGAGAAATGCATGTAACCAATTGTAAAAAGCTTTAGGTTCTGATGTCCTGTAATGAAATACAAGAGAGACAAGGGATTGAACAGCTGGAAATCTCATGACCTGGTAAACTCATCATCACTCACAACCCAACAGTACAAACCACATAACTGCTTCTTAAACAAGTCAGGAATAATTACATGTCTTCACTTTGCTGTGAATGTAAAATCAGAGAAAGCTGACAGACATTCCCACCATGAGACAGACTCACATCTTCAGTGATGACAGCTGATTGACTGATTCATATTTTCAGCTCACAGTAGTAAGTCTGCACTTGTTCCCATCTCTCTGTAGAACTTAGACCATGTTTTCAAAGTGACTCAGTGAAGCAGGCCATGTATCAGAGGATTTATCTTGACCTTTTAAACATTACAGTGTGAAACATTTATTGTTAAGAACTTTAAAGAATGTAAAAAGTACAATGTGGAGTAGGAACTGAACAAATGAGAAAGATGTGAATGAATGGACTTGTTCATTATCATTCATGTCTTTTAAACTGGTTTGTCAGAGTTTTTTGTGTTATTAATCCGGTTGGTCCAATAATCACATTGGATTTTTTTCTCTCATTTGATTTCTTCAGTCTTTCCTCTTTGTTCTCCTTCCTCTTGCTCATATTGTCTTGAAATACTTTCTGATTAGTCATAAAAATTAAAGTACAAATGTCCATTCCAGAAAGCAGTTTAGTAAAAGTTTTTTTTTTTTTTAATGTCATTGATTGAAATTGTCTTCCAGTGTTTTTACTTTGAAATATAATTCATAGACCTCAATGAAGCAGCATTACAGGCATGTGGGAAGCTCACCCAGAAGAAGGAGACCGGAGCAACCTCCTGGAGCCATGCCAGGAAAGGGAGCTCTCTGGCAAGCGTCTGGTGACCGGGCCATGACCCATGTGGCCCCGTAAGGCACAGCCCAAAGAAGTAACATGGAGTACCTGCCCTGTGGGCTCACCACCTGCAAGGATAGAAACGGGTTGGGTGCAGTGCCAAACGTGGAGCAGACAGGAGCCAGGACCTGTGTATGCTGATCCTGGGCATTGTAAACTAGCTCTAGGGACTTGTAATGTCAGTGCTAGTGCAAGAGGTAGAGCAGTACCAACTAGATACAGTGGGGTTTGCCTCTATGCACAGCACTGGCTCTAGAAACAAACTCCTGGAGAAGGGCTGTACTCTCTTCTTTTCTGTTGCCCAGGGTGAAAGGTGCCAGGAGGGTGTGGGGATACTCACAAGTCCCTGACTGAGCACTGCAGTGTTGGGAGTTCTCCCTACAGAATGAGAGGGTTGCCTCCGTGTGTTGCTGGGAGGAAAATTTTGACTGTTGTGTGAGTGTATGCACTAAACAGTAGGTCAGAGTATCTGGCCTTCTTGGGGTCTCTGGATGGGGCCCTGAAGGGAGTGAGGCCTGGCGAGTCTGGGGAACTTCGCTCACATGTGCAATGATGGAGAAAACATGAAACATGAGCCACCACACACATTAACTGTAAATAAACTAGAGAAATGAAAAAGACATCCAGTAAAAATAACCAAGCATACATCAAGTCATTTTAAATAGTCAAAGAGTAAATATGCTCTATATATATCATACTTTAGCGTAATGAGTATCAAAAACAACCTATTAATACGCTTTGACTAAAGATAAATAAATTCTGCCTAGTCAATTAAAGATAATACCATATGTATGTGCAGACATTAGCATAAAACACTACAATCAAGGCTAAGCATATCAAGAAATAAAATGGAAGCACCTTAATGCATAGTTCAACATTCAATCATTGTTGCACATAGATATTGCCACCATAATTCTAGGAGTTCAGTCTAGATTAGAATCACATCATGATGTCTTCAACCCATGCATTTGACATGCAGTGGAGGGCCACCATCATGAAGAGGTTACTAGCACTTACGATGCATGGTGGTATGGAATCCATCTCTTCAACACTGTGATCACCATAGTATACCATCATTACCTGTTTGTCCATCTCACTCCTTCAAACTATTCATCTACACCTTCATGTGTCACAGAGCCACACGCTTATAGGTACATGTGTCATGTTTCACAAATACATCACAACTATGAGCCTCAACAAAATCACAACAACTCTTGTATAGCTTTAAAAAAGGGTCTATGTTCCAACAGTAACCATACTTAGGAGCAATTAGGGAACAGCATACCACAACAGTCAAGGGATAGTCAACAGGATCAGATTTTCCGATTTCCGAGTCACTTATTTGGAGTTGTTCACGTTTCCTCTTGACAAATGGTGGCAAGGGCTAAAGCTTATGTAAATAGTCATAATCTTTGTGATGGTCAATTCCTATCTCCAAATGGTCTGTTCACAGACACATTACTGGGAGGTGGGCGTCATGTTCCTCATATACCATCCCATTCCTCTGGCGTTGTGGCAGTACAATCTTTAGCCCAGTGACCCTCTTGATGACACTTCCAGCAGACATCGCTTTCTTCTCTGTTGTCAAAAGCGAAGCTCCTGCCTTTCCTTTGTCCATGGCCTCTGTCAGCTGAAGCATAGTAGGCCAGCTGAACCATCTGAAGCTTCTTGGCTGTGGCTTCAAATTTTTTAATTTTTTTGCCATCTTTTTTCTCAAATGTGGGAGTGAGGCATGATTGAAACTCCCAAATCCCAAATTTTGTCAGTGTCATCTAAAGACCTTTGTGATGAAAAGTTATCAAAATATTGAGTTTTCGCTGAATGCCCTTGCCATGGTGATGCAGCAAACTTTGATGTTTCGCCATGAAACAGGAAGTTGTTATAACTTTAACGTACATTGTCCAATCTGCCCCATGCTTCATGAGGGTCCCATCCTGAGTACATCTTTGTGTCAATATTATATGAGACAACAATAACAATATATGAGACATACTCATAGCTCCACCTACTGGCGACAGGAAGTTACGTATTCTGTACTTTTATGAGTTGTACCAAGCAGGATGAACAGATCTATCTGAAATTTGGTCAGAAAAGTCTTAAGTCTTTGATGATTCCATACTGTGAAAATGGTGAGTTTTCACTGGACGCCTTTGCTGTGGTGGGGCAGTGAATTTCAATGTTTCGCCATGAACAAACAAAGTGTTATAACTTGACTCTGCATGATCAGATCTTTTCCAAATTTCCCATGCTTGATAAGGGTCCCGGTCTGAAGGCAAGTACAGGCTCATATTGAGTCATACACATAACAGGTCTTAAAGTCTGTAACCTACTGGCAACAGGAAGTCTTAAGCGCCATTCTTTTGCTAAGTACTCCTAGCAGGTTAGCCAGAAACACATAAAATTTGGTCAGCCAAGGTGTAAGACCTTGATGATGATAACTTTTGAACCTTTTGAGTTTTCAACAAAAGCCATTGCCATGGCAACAAATTGTTCGCCACAAAGTACGAAGCTGTTTTTAAGGGGCTACACATGCTTGAAAACTCACAAAACTTTGCACACACATAACAGGTCTTGAAGTCTGTAATACATTCTGCCACACCCTTGCCCGCCACCTGTATAGGTGGCGGGCAAGGGTGTGGCACCTGTATAGGTGGCGGGCAAGACAGCGCCCCCTACAATATTTCAATGACGCAGCCCCCGCACCACGTTAAACCTACATGTACGATATGGTACACATATATATCATGCCAGGGCACACAAAAAAGTCTCTTGGACCCATAGTTTAAACCCAACAACAAGTCGGCCATTTTGAATTTTTGACGATTTTCCATGCCCTGTATTTTAACAAACTCCTCCTACAGAATTCATCATAATGACATAATGAAATCAGTGTGTGTCATCTAGACTAGTTTGTGATCAAAAGTTTTTAAAATCAAGAGTTGCGATGTGGCGGATTTCGATGTTTCGCCATGAAAAAGAAAGTTTTAACTTAAATGTACATTGTCCAATCTGCCCCAAAGTTCTGGTGTTTGTTAAGAGTCCCGGTCTGAACACATCTACAAGTCAATATTGAGTTATAGTCATAGCGCACCTACTGACAACAGGAAGTCAGGCTGATATGACAAATCATCCGATTAACATGGAATTTACATGATGTGGTCTACACATGATATAAAGCGACATGACGTATAAGTGTCGGTGCTCTCTAGCACTAAATAGTGGACATAGGAAGTCATATTTAACTGCTTCGTGCAACGTCCGATATTCATGAAAATGCATATGCCTTTTAGTTGACCTCTACTAAATATGTTGCTGCATTAATGACCCTCTTCTGCACCACCTACTGACAACGGGAAATTTAGTCTTATGTGACAAAAATCATCCGATTTACATGAAATTGCAAGGTGTGGTCTACACTTGAAATAAAGCAACATGAATTATAATTAATGGGTGTTGTCTAGCACCACATAGTGCACACAGGAAGTGACATTTAACTTGTTTGTGCAACATCTGATAAGAGCCTGAACACATCTTCATTCCCACAATAAAAGCCCTTTGACTGCGGCGTACCCTGACGTGTGCGAAGGTGCGAGGACCTGATCAACGCTACTTGCAGCTTTAATTTATTATTATTTTTTCTCAATGATAATAATCCTGCAATACCAACAAACTGATTGTTCTTGCAACAAAATGGCTTGTTGTAGGACTAAGGTAAAAAGAAAATATAGAATAGATAGAATTAAAACTTAACAATCAAAATTAAAAATAATGCAATTATTGATGATAAAATCAAACCAAAAATAATTAAAAATTTCTTTTCACTTAAAATAACAATCCCTAAACTCAAATAATGTAGATACTGTGAAAAAGTATCAAATCAGATTCAATTTAAACAAAACAAGGGGCAAGGGCACTGCACTGAATGTGCTGTACTTCACACATATAACAAAGTGTTCCAGAAATCAAACACTGGGGTGTTTCAGGCCCACCCACCAAAGGACACTCATTGTACTCACTTTACAGAGCCAGTGCTTCTAAGGAGAGAAGCACCTCACAAACAAGCAATGAGGACAGTCTACACATGACTAATCTTCAACACATACTCTCTCAGTAGAGGCAAACACTTACTATCTTGCACCAGGGTGAAGGATGTCTAGGTTTCAACACTATCTGATGCCACTGCAGCCTGTCACTGGATAAGTGGTGGAAAATGGATGGATGGATGGATCCTGAATTCCTCTCTGTCTCCTGTCCAGTCTAAAGGAGCTGTCAGGCATACCCTTTCATTTCCTTATTGAGCCAGTCGATATCAAAGCTCATTCATTTTCAGAGGTATGTCAGGACAAGATCAAAATCCCGGTTGGAAATTATAAAGTTCCCCAAGGACCATCTTCACCAGGGCACATGTAGCGGCTAAAGTTGCTTGAGATGCTGCATTAGAGAGGGATTTGGGAATATTTTTTGACCTGTTGCAGGTCTGAGTGGCCACAGTAAATGGCGCTGTTCTCCACCCTTCCAGTGACTCATGAGTCACAAAAAGTGACCCACGCGTGTATTGTGATCTGTAGGCAATCTGGCATGCAGGGAGTGGAGTCATGGCTGGAGTTGAGCAAGAGAAGGAAAAAAATCACTCCTAAAGGCCCATGCACTTAAAGAACTTAATCCAAAAGGCAGTGTGCAGCAAACCAAAAATGAAAACACTGCAATACTTTTTTACAAAGTAAAGTAACTTTTTTACATTACTTTTCTTCCATTCCTTCTTATCCATAGGCCTATTTCAGCTGCTCCCAGCGCAACACCCCAGTATAGGTCAACTCATCAATTTTACTTTGAATTGGGCATTAAGTATGCTAATATTGTATTACTGCTGAATAAGTATGATTATGTAATTAGTGAAAGTAAACTAAACAAATGCTTTGATCAAGAGACTCTCCAAAAGAAAGCACAAAGGTAAACTGCATGATGCTGTTGATTTCATTTGTGAGCAGACTCTGGATAACTGCACGGATACAGATGGATGTATTCTAAAAGCAGAGAATGTGGCTTTCGAGTAAAAAAGAGGGTGTCCCCTTGATTATCAGGCTCCATGTCTATGGATCCCTTTTTGTTGTTTGTTGTTTGTCTTTCCTCTCACCCTCACTTAGTTGGAATGTCCTGGTTTAGAGGTGGAGATGGGGTGTTTATTATGAGCCTTACCTTATTTTAAAAAATTAGTGCAGTGCCCGTTCAAAATGTGCCTGTTTGGAACTTGCGGATTGCAGATTATTTCTTGAGAACATATGTATTTATCAATTTAGAAATGTATCAATTAAAAATTAAAAATAATGAATTAATAAATTAAATTGTTCAGTCTCACTGGTGAAGTTTCTGTTTGGATTTAAACTGAGGTTGAACCATAGAAGCAGTTTACGGCCTTCCGTTGGTCAATTCTGCTGTCAATCAAATGTGTCTGTATTCGTATTGGCTAGTGCTACTGCCTCTGCCTGTTTTTTTCTCCTGTGTGTAGCAGTTTAACTGAGTAGGGCATGTGCCTTTGTCCAGCTCAGCAAGTCAAAGCCCAGAAGCCCTGCTCCACTGTGATGTGACATGTTTATATCAAACAGCCCCCGCTGCACTCAGACATGGAGCTGAGCGGTTTGCTGTTCACTTGTTTATTCAAAGCTTATTAATATTAAATGTGTTGTGTGTCCAAATTGCACCAAATTCGACACTACATGACATGTCCTTGGGTCCCCAGCAATACACCCACATTGTGTGAAGTTGATCAGATGAACAGTTACACAGAAGACACACAAATAGATTCCTTGCTTTTTAGTTATATGAACTGCAGTACCTGTTCAAAATGTGTCTGAGACATCTTGCAGTAAGTCTTGAACGTACATGCCAAGTTTTGTTCACAGTACACAGCTCAATAGTAGAGCTCAAGTCTCTTAAACTTTTCATTGTCATTATCGCTATGGATGTAATCCCACCTCCGACCACAATGTGGGTTGCAATAGCAGAGTGGCACTGCCTATATTTCCACTCATTGACTCCAAGGGCAGAAGAAGAAGCAACTCAACATTGTTTATTACATATTTATTTATATATTTCTTGAGAACTGCTCATCCAAAGAACTTCACGCTCAACACTGCACTTCCTTGGGTCCCCAGCAACACATCTGCCAGGTATGAAGTAGATTGGATGAATGTTTTTTGAGATATGCGAAGGGCATACATACCTACATACAGACAGAGATTCCTTGCTTTACACAGAGAGATGATGTGATGCCTAAATGCAGAATACTCAACAGGAATCTTATGTTCTTTGTGCAAGTTGTACAGTTGCAGTTCGCCTACAGAGCCAACAGGCCTGTAGACTACGCAGTCAACATGACCTTCTACTTCATCCTCTAGCACCTGGACTCTTCAGGAACCTACACCAGGATCGTGTTTGTGGACTTCAAGGTCTGTCTTCACACAGTCATCCCAGTTCTTCTGCAGGACAAGCTCTCCCAGCTGAATGTAGCTAACTCCATCTGCAGGTGGATCACAGACTTCCTGTCTGACAGGGAGCAGCACTAGAAGCTAGGGAAGCATGTCCCGGACTCCCTGACCATCAGCACTGGTACTCCTCAAGGCTGTACTGTTTCTCCATTTCTCTTCTACAGTTGAAATCGGAAGTTTACATAAACTTTAGCCAAATACATTGAAACAGTTTTTCACAATTCCCGTCATCTAATCGTAGTAAACATCCCCTATCTTAGGTCAGTTAGGATCACTACTTTATTTTAAGAATGTGAAATGTCAGAATAATAGTAGAGAGAATTATTTATTTTAGATTTATTTCTTTCATCACAATCCCAGTGGGTCAGAAGACTTGATTACTATTTGACCCAATGCTACCAAACGTTTTGGGTAGCCCTCCACAAGCTTCAATAAGTTGCTGGAATTTTGGTCCATTCCTCCTGGCAGATATGGTGTAACTGAATCAAAGTTGTAGGCCTCCTTGCTCACACATGCGTTTTCAGCTTTGCTGAAAGTGATCTGGGTCACAGCATCAAATGTAACAAGGGACTATGTTTTCTGATTATATATACCTCACAGTTTATAACGCCCCCGTTAAGTCTCTTTTATGTCACTGATACAGTCTCTGCGTTGTGTTGTGATGATGGTGGTGGACTAACAGCTGACAGTTAGTAGTTGACTCCAACGAAGACATGAGACAGCTCCAATGTTGATTCAATGACGAATGTTTATTGCTTACAAACACTTCAGGACCTGGGGGATACAAGCCTGGTCTCAGTAAAACTATTTAGTATAAACATAAAAACATAATCAAAGGAACTTTACAATAACCTTAACCTTGACCAGGATCAAATATTTACTATCAATCAATCAATCAATCAATTTTTATTTATATAGCGCCATATCACAACAGAAGTCATCTCAAGGCACTTTTCACATAGAGCAGGTCAAGACCTTACTCTTTAATTTACAGAGACCCAACAATTCCCCCATGAGCAAGCACTTGGAGACAGCGGTAAGGAAAAACTCCCCTTTAACGGGTAGAAACCTCAAGCAGACCCCGGCTCTTGGTGGGCGGCCATCTGCTTTGACCGGTTGGGTTGAGAGAGAGAAAGAGAGAGGGAAAGGGGGAGGGGGGACAGGAGAGCAACAATCACAACAACAACAACAAGCATAAGCATCAATAGACAGGGAAGGATGCCATCAGGACTGTGAAGGACCGCGAAGGCTTGGCCCGGGACCCAGGTTTTCCTGTGAGATGAGAAAGCACAAAAAACTCCGGGGAAGAGGCAAAGTTAGTGACATGCATTGATGTTACATGAATGCATACAGATGGAGAGGAGGAGGAGAGAGGAGCTCAGTGGATCATGGGAAGTCCCCCAGCAGTCTAGGCCTATAGCAGCATAACTAAGGGCTGATCCAAGGCAAGCCTGGTCGGCGCTAACTATAAGCTTTATCAAAAAGGGAAGTTTTAAGCCTACTCTTAAACATAGAGAGGGTGTCTGCACCCCGGACCGAATCTGGAAGATGGTTCCATAGAAGAGGAGCCTGATAGCTGAAGGCTCTGCCTCCCATTCTACTTTGGGACTGTAGGGACCACCAGTAAGCCTGCATACTGGGAGCGCAGTGTTCTAGTGGGATAATACGGTATTATGAGCTCTTCAAGATATGATGGTGCCTGACTATTAAGGGCTTTGTAAGTTAGGAGAAGGATTTTAAATTCTATTCTAGATTTTACAGGAAGCCAATGTAGCGAAGCTAAAATGGGAGAAATGTGGTCTCTTTTTCTAGTTTTAGTCAGAACACGTGCAGCTGCATTCTGGACCAGCTGGAGAGTCTTTAGAGACTTGTTAGGGCAGCCTGATAATAAGGAATTGCAATAATCCAGTAGTAACAAATGCGTGAACTTTTCTGCATCTTTTAGGGACAAGATGTGCCTGATTTTTGTGATATTACGTAAGTGAAAAAAGGCAGTCCTTGAAATTTGATTTATGTGGGAGTTAAAGGACATATCCTGATCAAAGATAACTCCCAGATTCCTTACGGTGGTGCTGGAGGCCAGGGTAATGCCATCCAGAGTAGCTATATCATTAGATAATGTGTTTCTAAGGTGTTTAGGGCCAAGCACAATAACTTCAGTTTTATCTGAGTTTAGTAGTAGAAAATTGCAGGTCATCCAGGTCTTTATGTCGTTAAGGCATGCTTGGAGTTTGTTTAACTGATTGGGTTCATCTGGCTTCATTGATAAATATAATTGGGTGTCATCTGCATAACAATGAAAATTTATGGAGTGTTTCCTAATAATATTACCTAAAGGAAGCATATATAAGGTGAATAGAATTGGTCCAAGTACAGAACCTTGTGGAACTCCATGTCTAACTTTTGCCTTCACGGAGGATTCATCATTAACATGTACAAACTGAAATCGGTCTGATAAATAGGACTTAAACCAGCTTAATGCAGTTCCTTTAATGCCAATTAAATGTTCCAGTCTCTGCAAAAGGATTTGATGGTCAATTGTGTCGAATGCAGCACTAAGATCTAACAGGACAAGTATAGAGACAAATCCTTTGTCCAATGCAGTTAGGAGGTCGTTTGTGACTTTCACCAGTGCTGTCTCTGTGCTATGATGTGCACTAAATCCTGACTGAAAATCCTCAAATAAACTATTGTTATGTAGAAAGTCACATAACTGATTAGAGACTGCTTTCTCAAGGATCTTAGATAGAGATGGAAGGTTAGTTCAGACAAGTCTACTGGAGAAAAACAGTCCAAATATATGTCTGGATTTACTGCTGTTTCTAAGGTGCCTGTGTTTGGGGAGAGAACGGTGCCTGTTGAGGGCAGGAGGTGGTTAATTTTGTCTCTAATAGTTAGAATTTTATCATTAAAGAAGCTCATAAAGTCATTACTACTGAGAGCTATAGGAATACATGGATCAGTAGAGTTATGACTCTTTGTCAGCCTGGCCAAAGTGCTGAAAAGGAACCTAGGGCAGCTTTTATTCTCTTCTATTAATGCTGAGTAATAGGCGGCTCTGGCATTACAGAGAGCCTTCCTATATGTTTTAAGACTATCTTGCCAGACTAAGCGAGATTCTTCTACTTTGGTGGAACGCCAAATCCTTTCCAATTTTCGCGATGTTTGCTTTAATTTGCAGGTTTGGGAGTTATACCATGGAGCTAACCTCTTATGTTTTATTATCTTCTTTTTTAAGGGGGCGATGGAGTCGAGTGTTTGTCTTAGTGAGCCTGCAGCACTATCAACAAGATTATCAATTTGGGAGGGACTAAAGTTAACATAAGAGTCCTCTGTAGTATTGAGACATGGCAGTGAATTCAGTACTGATGGAATTGCTTCCTTAAATTTATCTACAACACTATCAGAGAGACATTTAGTGAGGACATTTTTGTCTAATGGTGTATAATCCAGTAATAGGAATTCAAAAGTTATTAAAAAATGATCTGATAAAATAGGATTTTGTGGAAAAATTATTAAATGTTCAATTTCAATCCCATAAGTCAGAACAAGGTCTAGGGTGTGGTTAAGACGGTGAGTGGGATTATTTACACACTTAGAGAAGCCAATTGAGTCTAATAATGAGATAAATGCAGTGCTGAGACTGTCACTATCAACGTCCACATGAATATTAAAATCACCTACTATAATTACTTTATCTGTACTAAGGACTAAGTACGACAAAAACTCTGAGAATTCAGATAGGAATTCAGAGTACGGGCCAGGAGGACGATACACTATAACAAATAGAACTGGCTGTAAAGTTTTCCAGGTTGGCTGAGAGAGACTAAGAACAAGGCTTTCGAATGAGTTATAATTAAATTTAGGTCTAGGGTTAATGATTAGGCTTGAGTTGAAAATGGCTGCAACTCCTCCTCCTCGGCCAGTGTCTCGAGGAATATGAGTATTAATATGACTGGGGGGAGTGGATTCATTTAGGCTGACATATTCTTCATGACACAGCGGTCCAGAGAAAATTACGGAGTCCGACATTGTTTTTGCAAATGTACACACCGACTCAATATTAATTTTGGTGATCTCCGATTGGCGTAATCGGGAGTCGTTGCCGCCGACATGGATGACAATCGTACCATATTTACGTTTATTCTTAGCCAGCAGTTTTAAATTTGACTCAATGTCGCCCGCTCTGGCCCCAGGAATACATTTAACTATAGCTGCTGGTGTCGCTAACTTCACGTTTCTGACTATGGAGCTGCCAATAATCAGAGTTTGTTTCTCACTGAGTGGGGAGAACCTGTTAGAAACATGAACTGGTTGGTGGTGAACCGTGGGCTTCTGCTTAGGGCTATGCTTCCTTTGGACAGTCACCCAGCCGCCCTGGCTTTCCGGCTGCTCGGGAGCTACCGGGGGAGTGGGAGCTACGCTAGGTCGGCCCGCACCGGATACTGGGGGCTGGCTAACTACATTAGCTGCTGATTGTTTTTCCATGGTGTGGATCCGCGCTTCCAATTCACTAAGCCTTGCCTCCAGTGCTGCAAATAAACTACACTTATTACACTTACCACTATCACTAAAGGAGGCAGAGGAGTAACTAAACATTTGACACCCCGAGCAAGAGAGAGCAGTCATTTCTACTATATTAGAAATGACACAAAGACTCTATGGATATAGATAGATCAGCACACATAGATAAACACTCTGAATGTCAATATAGTTATAGTTAATAATAAAGTCTCTCTCAGATCATCTATACATTTACAGGTTTACACTCACCTGTGGGATACAAGCCCAGTCTGACTTGTTCCCCAGTGATGGGCTTTATAGCAGCATTGTTACCTTGGATACTGTGTAGCCTAGTATTAAATATGAAATATAAAATAACAGCATAAAAATATGAAAATAACACAAACATGTGCACTTTACAATTATCAAATAAAGGCAAATCATATTCTATATTACAAGATTTTGCTTAGACATAGTAACCATTTAAAGCTCAAATTACATATTTAATGTGACATGCATGAGACATATGTTACATAAACTTCTAGCAAGTGCTTTTTAAAAATGTTTTATTGTTACAGTAATTATGTTGCATATACTGTAGTGCCACCAACGTAGCTTATTTGTTCTTTTAGCAATCAAACTTATGGAAGTCACATAGTCCTATAGCCAGGTAGGCTTGTTTCAGATCTGTACCTGGTTTTGTGAGAAATCAGAAAGGTTGTGACAGCATGTTTCCATGGCACAGACTGAATGATTCCAATTTGAACTCAAGTGTGAAATGTAATGGCATTGGCTGATTCAAATTCCTGCCATTTGTCAACCAGGGTTAAAGCATTAATATTCTGTTTGGGCTGTCAAATGTAGCTATTTCAAATGGCTACATTTGTAATGTAATTTGTAATGTCAATTGCATGGAAAAGCACTTGACAATGTCATGGTAAAAGCACTTTGTCAAGTGCTTTTACCATGGACAGTTAGGAAAGTCCACAGGCTATAGAGGTGCAGGGTGAGGGGATGCTGACTTGTCATTCAACTGTCAAGGGTGACAGGACTGAAAAATTGATTGAACCAAAAGACGGATGTCTTTGGCAACCAGTCATACTCTCAGGTGCTGTTTAGTGTGCATAATTCCTTGGTGTGTTTCATGTGCCAGAGCCACAAGAGTGGCACACAGTGATGTTGGTAACATGAGTGGCACGCCTTGAAGCTTAAGGGAGTCTGATCCTGACTCACCACCTTAACTTTCTGTGCTTTTATTGTTCCTAAGAAGCTTTTTCTTTCACTGCATTTAACTCCACTGCCTCTCATACAAATTAGATTTATTTCTATCAGTGTCCTTTCCCCTCTTTCTGTGCACAGTTTGTCTTGTGGAGCAACTCACTCAAATTGATGCTGGTGATGTGTGGTCTAGTTTTACTGGACCTACACAGTTAACCATGGAATTCTATGTTAAAGGCACCTTACATGAATGACACAGCTATTAGCTGAGGAGCATCCTATCTGTAAGGGAGGGACCAGCAGGTTGAGGTTAGTGGATACCTCTCTGAGGTTCTACCCATCACCTGGGACATGCCACATGGGAGTGTCTGGACCCCCCTCCCTTTTTTGTTTTACATTAATGACTTGAAAGCTGCCTGCTCAAGTTCTTTTTTTATGTACAGACAACTCAGCTCCAATAGAGATAAAAAAAAAAAAAAAAAAGAAGACACAGTAGGTAGTTGTTGTGTTAAATAGAATAAGAAATAGGAAAGAAACGATCTTATCTGGATCAAAGTCTAAGTTAAGTTAGTCTGGGTTGGATCTCAAAATAGAGGGAGAATCAGCAGTCTCAATATATCAAGCAATCAATCAATTTTTATTAATATAGCACCAAATCACAACAAAAGTCATCTCAGGGCACTTTTCACATAGAGCAGATCTAGACCGTACTCTTTAATTTACAGAGACCCAACAATTCCCACATATACTCAATTATTTGGGCTACAACCTTACAACCTACTGTAGGTGGTGTTACATTGGTTTTATTGAGCATGTTTAAGTCAAAATAAGTTTGATTAATAGGTTTTATTCTGGAGGTTGTACAACATGCATTTATCATGTGACCCAAGTATCAGTCTACTATACAATATAATGCTCTTTGGGCAGAGATTGTGCACTCTGAATGTACATTAGTGTGACAGATGCTGCTCTAGGAGCAGGGAGTTTACATATAGATGTTCCTGTGGCTTTAGCTTGTTTGGTAAATCATTTTTGGATTGCTTTGCAGCGATCCCTTCTTCTAAGTAGGTTCTAAACCGTGGCAGGAAAACCCCCCATAGCAAGCCATCAGACCTCCTCATTATCATTGTTTCTTAACTCATTTATTAAGGTTTTTACAACTGGTGCTTACTTGTGTGCTGAAGTCCTGTCACTCCACATTCTGAAGACTAATTAAAACAAACACTCACATCAGTACCACATACTCTCCATCAGTCATACTGTGACATCTACATTTTCTTATTTTGACTATTGTTTCTGATGTAATTAGACAGGAGTTAAGCACAACACACTGTGTGTGGAAAAGAAACACTTTATTTACTTTTAAATTGTCAGTTCAATCAAATGACAACAATTACAGCTACTTCCCTTGAGTGGTATCAAGGTCTGCAAATCGTTTTGGTTTTTTCTGATCAGATTTTGAGATATATTGTGCTGGAGTGGAGACAGACATCTGACAGACAAGTGAAAGGGATTTTGCTTTTGGTGTTAAAATGAATGAAAAATGAAATGACATTTGAAAAACTCAGCAGCAGCTTATAAACCAAAGGTCTATACACTTCCATTGTATGGGAGTGGCAGCAGATATTTCTGATGTCTGATATTTTAAAGCAACACTATTTAACTTTTGAAGGAAGAAATAAAGTTTTTTTTTTCTTATTACAAATGAGAGGTTCTCTATTTTGTTGAGACTATCACTCCACCCTAAATATTCCATATGTACAGGGACTGACCCCTATGGGGGCAGCTGACATGGATTACTCTTTAAGACACATCACCTGTTGTGGCCATTCACTGATTAGCAACCTGTGGTTATATAAGCACCACGCATGTGTGGCCTCTCCAGTTAACCCCCATTGGAATGTGTTTCAGAGTGGCTCTTAGCTGGAGAGATAGTCTCTCCACTCAGAGAACCTGGGTGACAATGTAACCATCCCTTTAATTCACAAGAAATAATATGCACCATTGAACAATTCAATACACTCAGGGGTTTTGATGTTACAACCTTATCTGGTCTGATATGACCAGTAGGTTATGGCGGCCGATGTTAGTTAATGTTTGCCAACTTAGGATAAATTATGGCAGCTACTGCTGTGCTACAGCTACTGCTGTAGCTGCCATAATCTATCTACCACAATTCTATCATAATCTATCTACCACAATTGCCACTATTAAGCAAAAGTTACATAGTCTAGCTTTAGAACCTTGGCCCATAAACCAAAACAATCTGCAAGGTCACACACTACTAAGGGTAAATGAGATTTTCTTTTTTTAAATGTGGGTGAACTAACCCTTTGACAAAAACAAATAGTCAGGTCTGGAAAACACACAAAACAGAAGCAGAACGGAAAGATTCATAGGACATCAATCAAGGAAAATGAAGGAGTCTGACAGGGAGGAAACAATGTAACACTGCTTATACAACTTAGCTCTGAGTCACTATCAGGGAAAAAAACTCTGCTGGGGGCCACTGTGGACACTGACCACTAGCAAGATATATCAACATTGGTTACTTTCTTTTTGCCTCTAAGGATCTTCCTCTGTGGACACAGAGAAGAGTAAGGCACATCCTGGTGCTGATGTCACATCAAAGGTTGTGTTTTATTCCAGCTCTACTAGCAGGTCTCCCTCTCCCACCGTCTCACCTGGCTTACAATGGACACTCTTTACCTGAAGGGCAGAAGGGGAAACACACACACAAACACTTAATAAAGGCCAAAAACTGAAAAACTGTGCTCTATTGTTTTTAGGTTAAATAAATATAATTGTTTAAAAACTGTGTCTAATCTACTCATGGAGGTAGATTAGATTTGCTCACAAGAAGTGCACCAGCCGGTGCTCTGTGGACTGGGTGTTCCTTCTTTATATTTTATACGTAAAGATGCACTGATCTGAAGTGCTAATTTAGCAATTTATCAACTAGGTACAATTAGTGACTAATGATAATATGGGTAACTCCACTGTCAGCATTTCTTACTGTTACCTTTGCTTGCTTGACAGCAGTCATACTGTTCTGCATCTTCATGGCTTCAATCACACAGATCTCCTGACCCTCTGCAACCTACACACACAGACACACACAATGAATGAGGACATCAGTTAGTGGCAGGAATAGTAGAGTTCATCATATGTTTGCAGCTTGTCTCTCAGTACAGGAAAACATAACAGAAAAAAGGGAGCTCTTATATTATTTAAAAGCTCTTATGCCAAACATGTCAGATGCTGACAAAGATAAGAGTAACACAAGAACCACCATTGATACGGTTGTCTGCCACCCTACTGCTGCCGACACCCTTTAGCTGTTGGTCACATTTGTTTTAAGCATTTGTTTTGCGGCTGCCTCGTTAAGCGAGTCTACAGTTGCAGCTACCTCTAGCCAAACAACAGCAACAGCAGTCCAGGTCGGTAACATATCAAGGCCTAAAACAGAATCACCAACCTCACACCTCACTAAGAGAGAGAGAGAGAGAGAGAGAGAGCAGTTGGGAGGAGTGGAGCTATGATGAAGTTTCACTCAGTTTTACAAGCGTTGCTACTAATGGTGAGTAAATCCAGCAAGCATTGTTGTGATGAAGAGGAGCATTGTTAAATCATAGATGATTGCTGTGTGTCGCCTACGTTGGTGCAGATGTCTGATAGATGGATTTGTATTGTCGTGTTGAGAGAAAGGCAGGGGGGAGAGAGAGAGCTATGTAAGTGGAGCCACTAAGTTGGCAATCAAGCTAAATCAGCTGGGGAGCGATAGAGAGAATGTTCATATGACTGTTACTATGTATTATCCAAATATTTGGACAAATTGTATTTTGATGCTTTGGTAAAATTTAAATTTTCATCCCAATAAAGCCCTTTGAACTGAATTGGATTTAGAGAGAGAGGGTTAATATATGTCTCACTGCTGCGTTTCTGAGTTTTGCTCATTACTGATATGATTGCAAATGATGATATAAAGAAAAACAAAACTGCATTCGTGGTAACCACAAAAACAATTAATTTAGACCTGGCTTCTTAATGAGACTGGCGTTTATTTTTCAAAATGGCCAGTAAAAGTAAAAGGATTTTTCAAATCCAATGGTCACTGAGTATTTCTATGACATCACGTGACATTGCCATATCTTGGCATTTCCTGAAACAACGCCCCTGATGTTAAAACTTTTCAGATTGTGTGCCTAGATACAGCCTTCCCCACAGACAAGATACAAGATTCGAATCCTGGATAAGGAAAGAACGTACAATTTATCTCTCATTTACACACAAAAGTGCACTACAAAGTTTTCAGTCTCTGCAGGACAAACATGACCTAGAACAGAATGACTTTTTCAGATACCTCCAAGTGCAACTTTATTTCAATCAGAAGTGCAGATTTACAGATTTATCAAGAGTAGAATCTGAGTTTTAGAAAATCCTGAAATCAGCCTTCAGTTCAATACCAGATAGGTTCATCTCAAGCAATGCTCTCTTTACATTAAGCACAATATTCAAGACTCAAATATCCCTGAACTTGGAGACTCTTTATCTGGGCCATGTTTTGTTTTTGAAACTGAGGAGGGCTATAAAGCCGCTGCAGGCCCTTTTGGCATTAAATAAAAAAAATCAATCAATCAATCTACATTGGAATATTGGTATGGAATAATCCTGAAAATATTTAAAATGGAAAGGTTGACTTAATCTTTGAGGATGCAAAAAGACAAATTCTACCAGATTTGGAAAAAATGGGTCGAATTTATAACCCTAATACAAGCGGACTGTGTATGATTCTCTCACTAATGTTTCATGCTTCTTTCCTCTTCTTCATGGGAATAGTAGAAATGGTTCTAAAGTATATAGTTACATTTTTATCATTTTAGTATACTTTTGATGGCCCAAATTTGTCAACATGTAAATAAATAGTCATTCACCTCTTACTTACATAATTCAGGCAGTAAAATAAGAATTGTTGTGGTTCTTGTATATAGGTATGTCATAAACCTCTACATATTGGAATGTGTTACCGTATCTCCAGGCCTGACCGACACAGCAACCACTGTGCCTGGCATCGGTGAACGCAGGATGCTGCTGGTGTCTTCTGGAACTTTCTCTGGCATGTAGGAGTTCAACTTTGCAGCCAACTTGGACATGACGCGAACCTTAAACTACAGAGCAATACAACACAGTATGAGAAACACAGGAAGTGGGTACTGTACTGATATGATAACAAGTAAATGCATTATGATCAATAAAGAGCATAGTCACTATGTGAGGAATGATTGCAAATGTAATAATAATTAGAATCATAATAATACATTTTTATTTTAGAGCACTTTTCAAGATACTCAAAGACAAAGAACAAAAAAAACAGTAAAAACTAAACTGTGAATTTTCAAAGCTGTATTCTGTGTTATGATACCTTGTACTTCTAGAGCAATTTTAAGTCCAAAGTGAGTGCTTTCACAGTTTTCAGACCTCATCAATGTGTCATGTGATTAGAAAGAGCAGGAGAAAATTTCTAAACATCTTTCAGTCCAAGTTTGATCTCTCTAAGCACATATACATTAAACATCTCCTCCAGACTTGTATTAAGACATATAAATATACTTGGAATAATGTGTGTCTGATATGGTTTTAAAGTATAATTACTGCTTGAAAATCCTTAAGATGGCATCTACTCCCTCATTAAAAAATCCAGAATCTATGAACATGCAAATTTACTTAATTTCACAAGTTTAACTGCTGAACACAAGCTGTCTCGTACTTCACTCAAAAGTTCATTCCACATCACACTTGTGTAAAGGTACTGGACCAGGATTGGCTTCAAACTAGTTGTGATGTCACCGATCATGCTCGTTGGCCTGCCCCTCAAATCAGATTTTCAATGAGCACAGAAAAACTTTCCACTTTCAGCAGATGAATGTGAAAACAGCCTTCTAGTGTTAAACTCTGCATATATATCATTCTGCACAGTGAAGCTCAAAAATTCAACTGTAGGAACATGAAGAAAAACATTATGAGTGGAGGGGGACTTTAAACTTACAGATTCTCCCTTCCCTCAAACACAGTTTAAACATATATATCCTCATGCTCAGCTACTCCTGCTGCCACTAATAATGTACAAATATTGATGCTAGAATCGATTGAGGAATTTCTTGAGGGAAATCAATTCCTCCTCAAGAAAATGTAAACAATGTAACAATGTTTTACATTTTGGCTAATAACTCATGAACTGTGAGGCATAGGAGAAAAAAATATTTGTACTGAGGGTTCCTTGGAAGAAGACAAATTTATTTGGTCACGCCTATTTGTACCTATACAATTTTTCCACCATTTAGAATTTTTTTTGTGAATGCATTTTTTGTTTCCCTTTGCACATATTTAATTGTGTTTTAGCCAATAATTTTTTGAACCATGATGGGCAATGGAAGGTATTTTGTACACACTTCCTCCCTGGGTGCAAACACAACTTGAGTGGAACCAATTACACAATGTGGCCAATTTCAAATTACTATGCCTTTTGTCTTGTAACTTATGAACCATAAAAAAAGATAAAAGATTCCTGGTACATAGACTCCCCTTGGGGATGTGCTGAGAATATTCAAACATGGTAATACTGCCCTGTGGCCATTGATAAAACACTGCCATATCTCTCAAATGAATGACTAAATTGTAACTAAATTTGGGTGGTATATTCACACAAACACCCAATAGTAATGCGGAATTCGATGGCCTTTCACATGTAGGTGATACAGTACAAATAAATGACAACGCTAGCATTTCTCTATCAGGACAGAATTTTGTGAGCATATGTAACAGAAATACTGGAATACTTTTTACGGTTTGCTTACTAGAGACTGTGTGATGACGTGTACTGTATCTGAAGGTCATTATCATTCTATTGCAACCAAATTAGAGACCTTTATGTATATAATCCTGTGCAAACATGCAGCCTTACCGATGTGCCCAGGTACTGCAGAACAATTTCTCCTGAAGCATCTCTGGACAGACACTGAAACAAAAAACAAAATGTCATCTGCATTTTGCTGTAGTCTCTACAACTGACCTGCTGTAGTCTCTACAACTGACTACCAACCAGTGTAAATAATAATAATAATAAAAATACATTCTTGTAAATGTGCTATTAATTTCAGCTCTTACTGTGTGCTTAACGTAAGGTGAAAAGATGCATATGATGTGTCCATTTGATAACCTTAACCTGTGTGTGTGTGTCTACTATTCATGTTGTGGGGAATCTGTTTACACAGTCACACTGACCCGCCTTTTGGGGACAAAAAGCAAGTACCCATAAAGTAAATCATTAAATTTTAGGATAAAGACTTGGTTTAAGGTTACAGAAAGGTTAACAAAACAGCTGGATGAAAAGAGTGAGGCCGGGTAGACCAAATGGGCAGCTCCACATGGTAAGAAAATTACAACATGTAACTCTGTGAGGAATTACAGTATGTCTCTATCGTCTAGCAGTAATCCATGAAAACTACACGGTGTGTATCTTGTCATTTTATCCTTGCAACTTGGAGACTTGAACCATTTTATTTATCTACTAAGTTACTACTTCTCTAGCAGGAACAGACACTGACAGCCTCACACCCAAACAAACCGACTTGCAAGCTGCCCCAGATATAGAACCCTATACATCTAGCCATAACGGCTGCTACAGGTGGCTAGTTTCAGTGTTTACTTCTGTTCAGACTCAGAAACAAACTTTTGAAGTAATTCATGTAAAAAAATCAAGTTTATTCGGAAGGATGTAGGAGTCTCAGCAGCTTGACCTGATGTTCGTCGTTTTGTCTTTTTACGAAAGACGGAATCTCTATATACTCTATATAATCTGTGTAACAGAGCTGGAGAGAGCTAAATCAAATGGTGGTAAAAGCAAGTAAGTTAGGGCAAGTCTCCAGGAAAACAATGTAAGTCGATGTAATGTCCTCTGAGTGATGGAAACCCGATTCTGTGTGTGTGTGTGTGTGTGTGTGTATGTATGTATGGGGGGTGGAAAGGGTCACAGTGGACAAGATGCACAAACATACACTCATGTGATTATTTGCTAAAAGTCCCACATGTGTGCATATGCGTCTGTATGTGATTAGTACAACTCAGCCATGCAAACGCACGTGCGTGTGCATGTGTGACTCCTAACACACAGGTAAGCATGTGCACATGCTAATCCAGGCTTCAACTGCCAGAAGCAAGTGAATACTGTTATCACAGAGGTAAGAGAAAACCAGTTGTTTATCTTAATGTGGACCATATTAATAGGCTAGCATGATTCATTATTGTTGTTTTATCTGTTTTTGTCATTTATGTAGCTTTATTTTAAATTTTAACATCTTTTTTATTCTGTTTTTTTTTTTTTACTTCTGTTTATTATAGGACAGAAATTTTGCTTGGCGTTAGCATTTGGCCATACTGTAGTAGTGGTAATGCACAAGTCTACGGAACATAACATTGGTGGTTCAAACCCACCCTCATGCATATTTTCTTCAGCTTCAGAATCCTCTATGAGCCTTTCCACCCCCCACAGAATGTGTGCATGTGTGTGTATGTATGTGTGTGTGTGTGTTACCTGCAGCATCCTGTGAGTGCCATTGATTGTGAGTGGCAGCAGTGGGGAGGCCAGGTTCCACTGTCCACTAACCTCCACCTTTCCTCCATCCACCTCCACCTACAGAGACAAACAGATTAAGTGTCCTGATGGCTGCAATGGCTCAGACTCATTATCAGGAGACAATCCTGGCACCCTGTAAGTCTATACAGGGACTGTAGTTGCATGTCATTCCCTGATGATTGATCTTGGTTATATTTTCTGAATGTGAGGTCAGGTTTTGAAAGAGTTGATAACATGATAATGTTTTAATCAGCTGTCTGTATAAATGAATTAACATCAATGATTCTTTTCTAATCATTCTAATGCTTCAGAGGCATTCTATTGTCACTCATGGATACTGGAATTGTCCAGATTGTTATTATTCCTATTTCACTTCTACCCTAAAAGTGGAGCTCAGAAACTGAAACACCTATGACAAATCAAACTTGGCAGACACTCCAGAGGTCTCATCAACTACTCAAATGACAAAAACCTTATCATCTGACCCCATGATGGCGCTACAACAGACACTTTTATGTTTTGGTCTTAAGCTTATAGAAACAACATTCTTTCATCACACAGTCTCCCCTCATTTTGAAATAAGTCCAAAATGTTAAAAAAAAAAAAAAGTTTTCACAGCCTTCAAATTACTTTCAACCTTTACCAAAACTTCACACATAAGAAGTTTGGATTTTTTACTAATTCATTTTCAAAGTTGTGATGATGCAGCTAATTTTATGTAAACTCTCATTAAGTTTGTTTTGTGCTTGTCACCTGGGGAGCTCAATTATTTTGATATTTAACAAATTTAAAAAAATAAACAGTTTTAATCTAGACAGAAACTTCACCAGTGAGACTAAACTGAGGTTGAACCATAGAAGCAGTTTATGGCCTTCCATTGGTTGGTACTGCTGCCAATCAAACATGTTTACACTCCTATTGGCTAGTTTTGCTTCCTCCGCCTCCTGTGTGTGCTTGTTCTTCTTTCTCGGGCAGTTTAACTGAGCAGAGCATATGTCTTTGTCCCACTCAGCAAGTCAGAGGCCAGCCTGCTGTGGGGCTCCTGGTCTCACCATTACCATTATAACAGTAATTATGATGGTAATCATATCAGTTATATCAAACAGCCCCCACTACACTCAGACATGGAGCTGAACGGCTCGCTGTTCACTTGTTTATTCAAAGTTAATTAATATTAAATGTGTCACGTCCAAATTGCACCAAAAGAGCATCTGTCTCTACAGTAAATCACCTGTCGAGTATTTGATGGTTCACAGGCTTAATCTCTCCCAGAGAAAACTTTCCAGTGACGTCTCCGTCACTCACTTGTGCGCTTAGTTTGCTCGCTATCACTCTCCCTTTTTCTTGTCTATTTTTAAAATAAGTCAGGAAACCCACAACAAAGCCTAACTTTTAACGTTATCATACAAAGAGAGATGTCCCTTCCTCCTCTCTCTTATGGCAGGGTTGAACAGCTCTGATCATGACATGCAGTCGAAGAACCCAGGAGCCCCACTCTGCTGACTTGTTTATTTAGTTTAAATGTGTTAATATTGATCATGCCGCCTGCACAAATTGCACCAAATTCGACAAGGCACTCCCTTAATTCCCCAGTCATATATCCGCCAAGTGTGGAGTTGATCAGATGAATGGTTCAAGAGATATTTAAAGAAAATGCAACCGATGCAATGTATATAGGACTTCTAGCCATAGGTAATTTGCAGTCCTTTATCCTGGTTAGGCTTTTAAGGGATAAAACACATAATGCAACACTGTAATACAGGCAAAGAGACTAACAATAAAACAGACATAGATAAACAACCACTACAAACAGTAATTGAGACAACAAAGACTACAAATGACTACTAAAGGAAGGAATCTCTGTCTGTATGTGCGTGTGTGTGTGTGTGTGTGTGTGTATCCTTCGCATACTCCTCGAACCATCGGATCGACCCCACACTTGGCGGGTGTATTGCTGGGGAACACAGGGGGTGCTGTGTCAACTTTGGTGCAATTTGGACAAGCAATACGTTTAATATTAATAAACTCTGAATAAACCAGCACTCAATGAGCCGCTCCGCTCTCTGCAGGGGCACAGCAGAGCTTCAGGGCTCTGCCAACTGACTCTGACTTGCAGGGAGAGAACAGAGACGAGGTGTTACAGGAGTCAGAGAAAAGTTCTCTAAAAAGAGAAAAGTAGACAGTGAAAACAGAGCTTTTAATCAAGAATGAACACTCTGACCCCATGTCTAGACAGAATGTGTAACGTGAGCAGCACATTTAGCAGATCAGCAGCAAGTGACTACACAGGAGGCATTCAGGTACATTGCTGAGCATAGGTCACCCATGTTTTGGAAGTGTTCCAAGCCCAATACACAATGACTGTATTTATGCATGTAAAACTGAGCAAATACTTCTACAGGCAGTTCAAAACCAGTTTGTCTTGGCGATTGTGAAGCGCCACTAGAGACAAAGCACAAATCTTTTGAGCAAACATAGCATGAGCAGCACGTTTAGCACATCAGCAGCAGCAGCGGCGTATGAACCATTGTGTCTACACAGGAGGCATTCAGGTACATGCTTGAGTGTAGGTCACCCGTATTTTGGAAGCACTGCGAGCCCAATACATAATGACTGGAGTTACTCATGTAAAATGGAACAAATACTTACACGGGCAGTTCAAAGGCAGTTTGTCTCATATGCTCCTAGACTGTGGCGATTGTGAAGCACCATTACAGACAAACCACAAATCTTTGGAGCATACATTCCAACTCAAATCTGAACTGAAGGCACAGAAAATAGGAACAATCTAAGAGCCCAATATGATCGATCCACTTTATTTTAGGATGCATATTGTTATTTTTAAGTGTTACCCTTATTTCACTTGAAATGAGAAAAGAACATGTATTTATTATTACATTACATGTACTTAGCCTATTATTTATATAATCTGTATATAACAGACTGTTAGTTTCTTTCATTTTTTTGGTGTATATACTCACACCTCACATCAACTGTATTCATTTTTCTATGTACTGAAGTAGCAGCCAGAAGCCACACAATCAGCCCGATCTGAGCAGGCACATTTTGAACAGGCACTGTACTAGTTAAGAAAAATGACTGAAAATGACGATTAAGAAAAACACTGAAACTTGTGCTTTAAAATTTATATAATGCGTATATGTCAAACAATATGACTAGAGCCTGGCGTCATAAGACCCTGCATGCAGCTTTAATGATAATATTTAATTTGTGCATAAAACAACTTTAAATACTCACAGTATAAACATCTCCTGATTTTGTAACCTCAATCGCATGGTGTCCCTCCCCCAGCTCCACACACAGCTCCCAGCGCCTACATTCCACAGGCGTGGAGGACATCCTGCAACACACATATGGCTCATTTTATATTATCAAGGGCCATACCATCAGAGCTTGTTCTTCTAGAGTAACATCCACTTGAATAACACTCTATAGGTGGCTTTATAGTTGGCATTTTACAGTTCCAAACGATTGTTTTTAACAGTGTCACCTAAATGTACTTAACAATGCCCACATGTTTCTGGTCTCTAGGTGGTGCTGAATAATAATGCTTTGAGGCAAATCCTCATAAGTCTGCCTGACAACATGCCCCAGCATCAATCAGAACTGCAGGGGAAATTATGACTAACTTGAAGGACATAATAAACCAAATGGTAATTAAAGCAGCAAGCAGCGATGAGCGGGCCCTCGCACCTCACACGTGTTGGAGGGAGCTGCAGTCATAGAATCGCTACTGGAGTTTGGCTCACACGGCTCTGGATTGTCAGGATTGTCAGGGACATTGTGTAAATGGATAAAATATTTCCTGTGTGCAGTATGTGGCGTGGGAGATGTGTTAGAAATTGTGTTAAATTGTGATATATGTTTTTATGAATATCAGACATTGCATGTAGGTCATAACTATCACCTCATGTGTCCACTGTGTGGCGCTAGAGAACACCCACTAATCATACATCGTATATCATGTGTAGACCACACCATGTAAGTTTTCACGTAAAGCTGACTTCCTGTTGTCAGTAGATGGCGCTGTGAGTATGACTCATTATTGACATGGGCATGTGTTTTGTGGCCTGGACTCTTATCAAGCAGGAGAAGTTTGGGGCAGATTGGACAATGTAAAGCTGAGTTACAACAACATCCTGTTTAATTGTACGGCATGCCACACCAAGGGTATTCCATGAAAACTAAAACTTCCTGTTGGACTTAGGGTATGGCTCCAAGAGGCTTGTTTTAAGGCTGGAGATGGTACATCTGCCTACCAAATTTCATAAATCTACATCAAAATTAAAAGGGAGGGCTTTGATTTTGAAATTTTCTAGGGGACACTCTTGAGCCATTTTGTCATGCCCAAGACCCAATAAATATAAAATTTTTCACCACTTCTGACGAAAGTGCAGAGTTTGATAAGTTTTTGAGCATTTTTGGCCCTTCAAAAATGCATTTGTTTTGGAAGAAAAAGAAGAAGAAGAAGAAGAAGAAGAAGAAGAAGAAGAAGAAGAAGAAGAAGAATTCCCTCAGTTTCAAGAGGGCCTTTGCACTGCTAGGGCAAAGGCCCTCTTGAAACTTTCAAGCTTGGGCCCTAATAATAATCTTTACAAAAACAATACATTCCTCACACTTTCAGTGCCAGGGACTGTTGGGCTCCACTCATAGAGCTTTTGCATGTTTGTGATGATATATCATGTGACGAGAGAAAAATGTCTATCATTTCATATTATGCTCTATTGTTTACATCGTGGCGCAAATCCCACTCTTTACACCAATATTTTTCGTCATTTGGAGTCTGTCCATCTGTTGCACGGATTACATTGATAAATTACTCTTCTTGGCTTTTTACTCGTGAAACTTTTATCACACTAACAGTAACATAACGAGTTTAGTTGTTGTCAACTTTCCACCGCTGTCTGTCTCTACTCTGCTACGCTGCACACACACGGAGGGCTCAGTCCTGCCCGCACTGAGAAAGAGCAGAGAAGCAGCAAGACAGCGACCATAAATGACAGCAAAACGCAGTAGAGACTGTCATTATTTGTGTTATTTACCAAATTTATGTGCTCTCTTTTCAGCTCAGTGTGCAAGAGTTTTTGCTGCGTTTCATTTACGGTTGCGCTACTCTCCTCTGCTCTACAGCCCCTTAAACCATATTCAGACCAAACCAGGTGGTGCGGTGTACAACTGCAGAGTTGAGCGGAGGTGTGTGGGGGTGTTAGTGTTTTAGAACGTAACCACTGTGAAAGAATCAAAAAATAACATTTTATTGGTCTGATTCACCGCCTTTCTCACTACCAGTGCTCCCTCTCTTCATTCACTCTCTAGCTCACTTGACGCTGCTCTCTCTCTCTTGCTGGTGCTCTCAGCTCTCTCTCTCTCTCTAGTCTTTTTTAAAATGAGTCGGGAAGCCGTCAGAAAGGTCTAACTTAACTTTTAATATTATCAAACGAAGAGAAATGTCCTTCCCTCGTCCTAGTAATGTCTTTGTACTTCCTCATGACAGAGTTTACTGCTATGATCAGTATGATCTCCGTCACACCAACATGCTATGTAAAAGCACAGAGAGGCGGCTTTATGCCGGCAGTGGGAAATGGAGGGGATGGACCAACTATTTATTCATTGGATTAAAATGTGCTTTATCGGGATAGGTATCATTATCGGATATGAAATGACCTGTATTGGAATATGAAATTTTCATCATATCGCCCCGCCCTACTTCTGCATTGTACTGCATTTTTCATAAAGTAGTTAAATGACAGTAGGGGCGGTGTGTAGAAAACTAGACCTCCGTAGTCTCCCACAATAATCAAGCCTGCTGGTGTCGTCACCTCAGGTTGCCCAGGACCTTCTGTGAACGGAGCTGAGCAGTGATGTAGAGAGCCACTGCCGAGGCCAACAGCTCCCTGCGTTTGTCCACCTCCAGCTGGTGGCCCTTGAAGCCATCGGGATAAACTTCCGGCAAGAAGTTGGTGCTGATGTCACCAGAGACAAAGCGAGGGTGGGTGATGATTTCCCTCAGGAGGGGAATGTTGTGGGTCACACCTGGAGCGAAGATGACCACATTTCATTGCAGAGAGACAAAAAATTGCCATTTGAAAAGTGACTGTGTCTGATCTGTTGGTGTACCTCTGATAACGTAGTTATCCAGAGCATCTTCCATCTTGGCAAGGGCTTCAGCTCGTGTAGCTCCATAGGTAACCAACTACAAATAAATACCAGAGGAAATTATTGTGGAACCACAAACCCTTGTGGAATGGTGGCATTTTGTAATCTACTTTCTTCTTGAGACCACCTGCTCCTAAAAATGACACACAGCTCACACAACTATGCTGTATTTAATACATCACTGACCTTAGAGATCATGGGATCATAGTAGATGCTGATGTCACTTCCCTCCTGGATGCCGCTGTCTACACGGACCTAACGGAGCGAGAAGCAGATGAGAACATAGTCATATTGGCAGGAAGCTTGCCAGTCACTGGATTTGAGTGGATTGTGTGTGGACTGTATATATATATATATATATATATATATATACTTTTGAAGATCATATCAGCCAGTTTAATGAGGACTGAATTCTCTTCTCTGTTGCAGCTCTAATTTGTTATGTAGACTGAGGACATAGTTGTATGTTACACAAAGACCTTGCCTATTAAAGAGTTAAGGCTCCTATCACAAACACACACAAACTTACATTGCTGAGGTTGAGTGGCTCTTGGTATTGAGACAACCGTCCAATGGAGGGAAGACCGAAAGATTTATAAGGGTCCTGATAGAACAAACAACAAAGAAACATAAGGAAATCTGGAAAACACTGGAACTTTAAGTTGAAGCAGTACTCAAACTCTCAAAGGAGGTCAGTCAGAAAATTATTGCTCTCTTTTATGAAATATAACGTTGATTTTCAATGAAAAAGTACAGGAGTGCTATATCACACAGCAAAGCCCACAGAGTTAAAGGGTGGGGTGGTGTTCAGACAGTCACCTAGTAACTACACTCACTGAGCACTTTATTAGGAACACCTGTACACCTGCTTATTCATGCAATTATTCAATAAGCCAATCATGTGGCAGTAGCGTGATGCATAAAATCATACAGATACAGCTCAGGAGCCTCAGTTGATGTTCACATCAAACATCAGAATTGGGAAAAAATGTGATCTCAGTGACTTTGACCACGGCATGATTGTTGGTGCCAGACAGGCTGGATTTAGTATTTCTGAAACAACTGCTCCCCTGGGATTTTCATGCACAACAGTCTCTAGAGTTTATATTAGTCAAAATGGTGCCAAAAACAAAAAACATCCAGTGAGCGCAAGTTCCGCAGACAGAAACACCTTGTTGATGAGAGAGGTTGGAGAACATGAGCAGACAGGTTGGAGCTGACAGAAAGGCTATGGTAACTAAGATAACCACTATTTACAATTGTGGTGATCAGAAAAGCATCTCAGAATGCACAACACATGGAACCATGGGGAGGATAGGCTACGACAGCAGAAAACCATGGTGGGTTCCACTCCTGTCAGCCACGAACAGAAATGTGAGGCTGCAGTGGGCAAAGGCTCACCAAAACTGGACTGTTGAAGACTGAAAAATGTAGAAATGTTAAGCTCAGAATTTGGCGTCAAAAGCATGAATCCATGAACCCAACCTGTCTTGTGTCAACAGCCCAGGCTGCTGATGGGGATGTAATAGTGTGGGGAATATTTTCTTGGCACACTTTGGACCCCCTAATACCAATCAATCATTATTTGAATATCACAGCCTATCTGAATATTGTTGTTGACCATGTTAAACATGAAGTCAATCATCAATCAATCTGTACATCCATCTCAACATTGAAGGAAACGGTCCTGGCCACATGGATCTTCTGGGGTTCCTGACCGCCCGGATGGCGGCCTTTTCTCCCGGCTGAGGTCGAGAGAAGGTTCCGGGTGCACCAGGGCTTCAGAGGAGCTTCTACCCTCTGGCCACCGAGATCCTGGATGGGATTGCTACATAGGACTGTCCTCCGAGGCCTATATCGTACCACAGAGCATGCCTGTCAAAACGGCATTAAGTTCAAAGCAGTGTTTCATCAGCAAAAACACCTGGGCTGTGTTTCATGGAGTGCTTTTTGGACTACTGTTGGTACTCATTGCTGTATTGCCTGTACGTGTCTGTCTGGCCAGAGCAATCAACATTGATGCAAAAAACAACTGGGACACCGAGTAATGGAGCTTGGGACAAATGCTGGCTCATGGCCAGTTGACGCTCCTAGAGTGAGTTTTCACTCCTCTGTGAAAACTCCTCTGGACTCCTCTGGCGCCAGTGACGAATGAGCAGCAACTTTCTGAGCCGGGCTTCTCCCTAACAGACTAAACTTTGTTAACAGAGGCATTATGTCTCAATGAATAACTTTTCGCTACCGGCTGTGGAAACCTTGATAGGTCCAGTGTCTCTCTCACAAAATCTGCTGCTGACACCACTGTGTGTCGAAACCCTGCAGTGAGGAGGCAGAGGTTATTCAAAACCTTCCAAACTGTCAATCATGCAAAAGTCTTATGGGACCCGAAGCTCAAACCGGGGGGGCTATTCAGTGGACATTGTAACATCAGAAGCATTACTGCAGAGAGCAATCAGCTAACTCATCTTGTGTCTGACTCAAATCTGGACTTTCTCTGTCTGACTGAAACATGGTTGAAATAAAAAACTCCTGCGAGTGTGTTCACAGTGCCCTAATACCAATGTTTCAGAAGAGACCTGATGGAAGAGGAGGAGTGGTGTTTTTTTATGTGAGACAACATCAAATGTGTGGTTTATAATGCGGGTAACACGTTAGAATATGTTGGGATAGAAATAATGTTATCCCAACAAATGTCTTTTAACATCATAGGCGTCTCTAGGCCCCCATCTGCAGATGACACTGTCTATGATCAACTCATAGAAGTCTTGAAAGAGTGCAATCTCAACAAAGAATTATTACTTATGGGTGATTTTAATGTGAACTGGGAGGATAAAACTAAGAGGAAAAAACTAAAAATGATCACAGAGAAATTCCAACTAGAACAACTAGTAAAAGGCCCAACTAGGATTGCAAAATGCTCCAGTACACAAATTTTTCTGATATTTACTAACAAACCAGAAAGAATAATTAAAAGTTATAATTTAATCACTGGCTCATCAGATCATAACGTAACCCTATGAGCGAGAAAACTGACTAAAAGTTGATTTAAGACCACAGCAACTAAGACAATGATCCTTCAATTCATACCCAGAGTTAAGCAAGAAGAATTTATCAATGAAATTAACAGCTTGAACTGGGATGATGTACTATCCTCTGATGATCTGGACTATGGCTGTGATACTTTTACTCACAGAATCAACTCCGTGAGGGAAAGATTTAATGTGAGGATACAGATAAAATCTAAAAATAAAAACAATTTACTGTGGTTTAATGAAAATTTGTGGAAACTAATGAAATCTAGAGATGCTTCACTAAGGAAGGCAATTAAAACTAGAAGAGACACTGACATGCTGATTTATAAAGGTTTAAGGTACAAAGTTATCCAAGAGCTAAGAAAAGCTAAATCTTGTTTTTATCTCAATATTTTGAATGAGGCAAAAGGCAACAGTAAATTGATCTGAAAAAACATCGATAATCTCACAAGGAGGGACCAAAATTTTTAGGAGCTTTTAAACTCAAAGTACAGGGAAAGTTAATTGAAGATCATCTTACTGTTGCTTCTGTCTTTAATATTTTTTTTCTTGAGTCTGTATGTGAGTTAGGAAAAAAATTTACAAAAAGGAAACTGGATATTGTTCCTATAGATGCTACAGGTCAGGTTTTCGAGCTGGTAGAGACTAATGAGTTACAAGTAAGCAAAATCATCAGCTCCTTAAAAAGCTCCGAAAGCAGAGATGCTTTCCAATTTGACACCATGTTTGTCAAATCACACAAAGATATTTTAAGTCCCCCTATTTCTCATTCAAATAACACAGCTCCTTTCCTAATGACTGGAAATGTGCATTGTCACGTCTATTTTTTAAATCTGGAGACCACCTTGAAGCCAGAAACTACAGACCATTAAGTATACTGCCAGTACTCTCAAAAGTTGCTGAGAAAGTTGTCATTAAACAACTGACAACATTTCTTAATACAAGCAATTTTGGTCTACATTGTATGCAATTTTGCTTTAGAGCAAATCATTCCACCGAAACTGCTACCTTGCACTTAGTAGAGCAAATTAAATCAAGACTTGACAAAGGAGGAGTAGTTGGTGCTGTATTTTTAGATCTGCATAAAGCATTCGATACAGTCAATCATGATGTTTTAATATCGAAGCTCTCTCAATTTAACTTCTCATCTAGAGCACTGGCATGGATGTCTTCATATTTATCTAATAGGATACAATGTGTTAAAGTTGGTGACACACTGTCCAGTAACATGAAGTGCACAATGGGTGTTTCACAAGGGTCAGTGTTAGCTCCCTTATTATTTAGCCTATATATTAATGATCTCCCTAAACAGTGTCATGATGACTATAAATGCATGCAGATGACACCGTTGTGTACACACATGCAAAACCAGCTGAGTTAGCTGCTGCTAAGCTAACAATTGCATTGGAAAGGATAACACATTAGCTTGATCAATCATGTCTGAGTCTAAATGAAAACAAGACAAAAGGTATGTTTTTCTCTAAAATGGTAATGGTAAACCATTCTAAAATGGTACAACCTCCTAATGCTGATATTTTCATCAAAGGTGAAAAAATTGACATAGTTACTGATTTTAAATATCTTGGTGTGACACTGGATCCAAATCTGAATTTTAAGAAACATGTTTTAAAAAAAACGGTTAAAACCAAGTACAATTTAGCAAATTTTAGACATATTAGAGACTCTCTCTCTTTGAACGCAGAGAATTGTACACTCGCTCAGTAAGTTCCATTAGATCCTCCAGAATATCCTCTATATAAGATTGTACCATACCATTTCGTCGCACTGCATTTGGGCAGTCAGCTTTCTCTGTGAAAGCCACAACTCAGTGGAATGCGCTACCTGATACCTGATATGAAGAACTGTAGTTCAAACAATACATTCAAGGCCAAATTAAAAAATCTACTAAAGACCAATCAGCTGTGTGACCACTGAGTCTAAACTCCATTTATGGTCTTCTCATTAGCACAGGTAGTCTTGCTTTTAATTTGACAAGTTTACATTATTAATTTCTAATTGACATTGTGAGTGTATGTGGTGTGCTGTTGTGTGTAGCTTTGTATTTTGTATGGTGTGTTCTGTGTGTTTTTTTGCTTTGTACTGTTTGTTGTGCTGTTGTATGTTTTGATTGCGGGGGACTTAGCTTCGAGCTAACTCTGGTGCAGTGCATCTTTAATGTTTAAAACTGTCCCAATCAATAAATCAAATCTACAATCTCAAATAATGTTTCCAACATCCTGTGGAATCCATGACATAAAGAATTGAGGCTGTTTTGAGAGCAAAGTGAGGCCCTACCCAGTATTAATATGGTGCTCCTAATAAAGTGCCTCAGTGTACTGTACATTGATAATGGTAATAATTAGACTCATCAGTAACCTTCTGATTCAGCTCAGCAAGTGACAATGATTGATCAATTCACAGTAAATAATTAGAGCATCATGTTGTAACATCTGGGGGGAAATGACTTCTGAGTAAGTACAAGTTGGGGAAAGTAGAGCCATACAGCTCCATGAGTCACTATCAGGATGGGATATATAAGGAAAGCAGCTTGGCTCAGCCTTTTACATATTTTCAGAATGTTTTTTATGTCTTGTACTTGGTTTGATCAGTGTGTTTTGGCTTTGTGTCCATTCCCATCTGCAGCTGTTTTCTTCTGCTTTTCACTTGCACTTTGGTTATACTGAGAGAAAACCTAATCCATGCCACTCCATACAGTTCCGCAGAATAAAAACACTGACTGATACACTCTTACCTTTAGAGCGAGCTTTTCTAAAGGTAATAACTTAGTAATAACTAACACTTTGTTGAATGTTTATAAAACAGTTTTTAATATAATCAAATTGAGAGGCCATAAAAATAAATAAATTCAACCATATTCCATGATGAGCATCATGCACACACAAACCTCTGCATAGACACGGCTCTCAAAGGCCCAGCCGTTTATTGGAACATCTTCCTGTTTGTGCTGCAGTTGGTAACCCTTGGCAACCCGGATCATCTGTTCTACTAGGTCCAGGCCAGTAATACACTCTGTGATTGGATGTTCCACCTGGGGTCAAAAGGTTAAACAGAGAAGATACAGGTTTCTGCTAGCAAACTAGTAGGAACCATTGCTGGCTTTTTCCAGGTATTTCAGACACATCTTAGGGTTGTCATCAGCAGGTTGAGTTTCCTCATTTATCATGGAGATGGTTAAGGATGGCTTGGTCAAACTCCATGCACTGATAAAGACTGAGATGTGGATAAAGGTTCCAGTTCTTCTGGTTTGAGTCCAGCTGGGAACCTTTGTTGTATGTTATTCTCCATCTCTCTACTGTCTATAATAATTGCACAAAATCCCCAAAACATATATAGAAAAAAGATCATTTGTCTCGAGTACTGTAGAGAGAATACAATGTGAATTAATTATGTGTAAATGTGGCATGGCAGACAGCTGGGCCATCTCTCTGTTTGCTCTTTGAATTGTAACAGCTGATTGAACACTTTCACATAAGCAGAGAACAGTGGCTGGATGTTACTTGTAAAGGTTCTTCTAAATAGACATCTACTTTATCCGACCTCACTTTCTTTCACATGGAGATCTTACTAGAGCTTATTGAATTAGCTCTGCAGGGATTTTCCAGTAGTCTCCATGTTAAGACACATACTACATAACCACTGGCCATGACAATTGTTGTATATATTACCCCTCTCTCTACCCATGTTTCTTGTCTCTTTATATTTTCTATTGCTGAATAAAGGCAAAAATGATGCCCAAAAATATATTTAAAAAATTGCTCTGCAGACTGGCTTAAGCTGTAGGTTCATTCAGTAAATACAAAATAAACTAACTAAACTAAACAAGGGTCTAAGGACAGAAGATGTTGTATTGCTGCACAGATTGTAAAGCCCCCAAGGCAAATTTGTAATTTGTCATATTTGACTATACAATAAAATAGACTTCACTTGACTCAAAACTCAACACCATTGCTTTTAGTTGCTCCAGCCTCATGGAATCATTACAACAGATACCGAAGACTGATATTCTGGTAACTGTTGGTATTTTTATGAGCCTGATATAAACTGTTCTTCCCAGTCTTTGTGTTGTGTTGCATCCTATGTATTTGGCTGAATTCTTTGTCTCTTTATGGTGTTTGTTACATATAATTTCTTACTTACTTAGTTTTTGTGGGCTTTTTTCTATTGTGACATTGTACACTTGACACACATGAAGAATAGTCTCTTGTTCCTCAAGTGAAAATAAAGCTTTCAAGTGCAATTAAAGGCTAAAAATAAGCAATCAGTCTGAAAAAAAAAAACACAATCCTGAATGTTATAACCCAACTGTTGGAACCATCTACAGCCACATACAGACAAATACACACACACTCTCACGCAGACCTGTAGTCGTGTGTTCATCTCCAGGAAGTAGAAGTTCTTCTTAGAATCAACCAGGAACTCCACAGTGCCAGCAGAGGAATACTGCACAGCCTTGGCCAGCTGCACTGCCTGCTCACCCATCGCCTGCCGTGTCACTGGGTCCAGGAACGTACTGGAAAGTACACAATGCTGAAAAAACTCAGACTCATTTCAGTGGTGTAAATGGAACAGACTCACAAATTGGGAGTCTAATAAAACAGATTCAATTGCTTGAAATTTAGTTATTCTTTCCAAAATCAAATAACACGGTTGAACAAACACGCTTTTAAAGCATCAGCGTACCATTACAGATATGATCAGAATCAGATTTATTTTTGTACAGTATATTTATGCATACAAGCAATTTGACTCAGTTTTTAGTGGCTCTCAATATACTTTCATACCGTTTGCAGAACAATATTCAGGAAGACACAGACATAGAGCAACAACAATTACAGCAAAGCTAAACTAATATAAGCAAATATAAATATATGACTATTTTGTACAAGCAAGTAGGTGAAAAAATAGATACACGTGTTACATATACAGTGGTGTCTGACAGTTTTGGAAACCCTACAGAGTTTGCTCTATTTCTGCATAAATATGACCAAAAATGTGATCAGATTTTCATTCATTCATTCTTAAAACTAGATAAAGAAACATCAATTAAACAAATGAGACAAAAACCTTACACTTGTTAATTTATTTATTGAGGAAAATGATCCAATGTTACATTTGTGTGTGGCAAAAGCATGTGAATCAGTAAAAAGCATCGGTGCACACAGTTCCAAGTCTTAAAAGGAGTATTGGGTGCACGGTTGTGGCAAGGATAAAAGAAACAAAACACCGGCACACACAGATCTATCTTCTTATAATTTATTGTAGACAGGTTTGTCCATGAAAAAAATACTATGTGAACCTCTAGGATTATCAATTAATTTGAAGGGGAAATTAAAGTTGGATGTTTTTATCAATGGGATGACAATCAAACATGACTCTGTGAGGCCCTGCCTTATTTAAAGAGGAGAAATCTTGGTCCTCTCTATCAAAGTCTGAGCTTCACAACAGGGTTTGTGGAAATGTGTCATGATTCAAACAAAGGAGATTTCTGAGGACCTTAGAAGAAGAGCTGTTGAAGCTCAACAGGCTGGAAAGAGTTACAAAACCATTTCTAAAGAGTTTGGACTCGACTGTCAGGCAGATCGTGTACAAATGGAGGACATTCAACACCATTGTTACCTTCCCCAGGAGTGGTCGACCAACAAAGATCACACCAAGAGCAAGGCATGTAATAGTCCAGGAGGTCACAAGGGACCCCAGGGTAATGTCTAGGAAATTGAAAGACTCACTTGCAGTGGCTACAGTCAATGTCTATGAGTCCACCATCAGGGGAACATTTGACATCAATGATGTGCATGGCAGAGTTGCAAGGAGCAAGCCACTACTCTCCAAAAAGAACACTGCTGTCCGTCCATTGTTTGCTAAAGACCGCGTGGCTATTGTAAAAATGTGGACGGATAAAACCAAAATCAAACTTTCTGGCTTGAATGAGAAGCGTCATGTTTGGCAACGAGCAAACACTGCATTCCAGCAAAAGAACCTTATCCCTTCTGTGAAACATGGTAATAGCAGTATCCTGGTTTGGGCCTGCTTTGCTGCCTCTGGACCAGGACTGCTTGCAATCATTGATGGAACTATGAATTCTGAGTTGTAGAAGCAAATTCTATAGGAAAACGTCACGGTGTTTGAACTGAAATTCAAGAGAAAGTGGGTCATGCAGCAAGACAACAACCCTAAACACACAAGTCGTGCTATCAAAGCAGAAGAAAGTTAATGTTTTGGAATGGCTGAGTCAAAGTTTGACCTTAATCCTATAGAAATGCTGTGGTAGGACCTGAAGCAGGAAGTTCATGTAAGGAAACACACCAACATCTCTGAATTGAGACTGCTCTGTAAATTATATATAAATTATTATATTATTATAAATGATTATATAAAATATATAAGCAAGAAAACAAGAAACAAAATCATCAGCAAACATATCAAAATCCTAGTTAACAATTCAAATAAGGCATTTCATGTTCGAAAAGGAGTAGGAAGTTAAAAAACCCCTTTTTTGTTTTCTTTTTTTTGCTTTAAAAATATAATTTTATGATTAATATGAAAACTCAATTATCCACCACCAGTGTCCATGAAATCCATCTCTATCAGATCAAACAAAAAACAAAATTCAAACTGAAAAAGGACTTTATGAGCCTTATCGACACACTCCTGGAATCAAGGGCTCAATGTGTTATCTCCAGCCCTATGCCTTCTCCTTGCTGGGGAGACGTAAAGTTCAGCCGTATACTCAATCTGCACATCTGGTTAAAAGGCTACTGCAGATCACTGGGAATTCCTTTCATTGACAATTTCACTACATTTCTGGACAGACCCATGCTTTTCAGGCATGATGGTCTTCACACAAACTGGTCTGGCTCTCGTGTGCTAGCTAACAGCATGGCACTGACGCTGAAATCATGCAAATCTTTTTGCAACTGACATGGGGTTAGTCCATTCCATTATAGTAATAACTGTGCAGTGTGATACTCCTGTCACTGTAAATGCCACATAGTGTGTAAATCCTGAAGCTATTTCGAACAGGACTGTTAAATGTTTGCCTGTGGTTCAGACCCCTGACAGTAGCCTATCTATTAACCCAGTCTCACTGATTCCCATCGTCAACAAAGTTTAGGACCAAGACATGCATCCCTGCTCACACAACTACAGCTAAGGGTAGTAACTTCATCCATATTACCTACAATCATAAACAGTCTGTGCAATCCATCACTCTAGGTAAGTTTGTTCTATTCAATGCTAAGTCTCTGTCAAACAAAACCTTTATCCTGAATAATTTGATCACATCCCATAATTTGGATTTTCTGATTCTGACAGAAACATGGCTAAAGACTGGGGACTGCTGCCATTTAATTGAATTCTGCCCTCCTGAATATAGATATTTTAACTCCCCGAGGTCCACTGGTTGTGGTGGGGGCCTTGCTGTCGCCTACAGCAACCATTTTAACTGTAAGCATATATCTGTTGATATTTTTCAGAGTTTCGAGAAGCTCATGTTTAAAATCAACTGTCAAAACCCTATCTGCTGTATCTTAATCTACTGTCCCCCCAAACCAAACTCTGGTTTTTAGCAGAGTTTTCTGAATTCCTATCTTCCATTGTCCTAAATCATGATAAAAATATTCTTATAGGAGATTTTAATATCCATGTCAATGACCCATCCAACCACTTTGCCACTGAATTCCTAAACATTACTGATTCATTCAATCTGGCGCAGCATGTTTCTGGTTCAACACATGACCGAGGCCACACCCTTGACCTCATTTTTACTCTTGGCCTAACTATAAACTCCTTCTCATTGATAGACCTTGTCTCTGATCATAAATGTATTCTATTTGACTCCTTCATCCAGGCAACTTCTCCAAGTCAGAAGCAAACAGTATGTTCCTGCATTTTTTATAACCCGTCTGCTTCAAATTTCTCATCTATTTTTCTGATTTATATAATAGCCATATTCAACCCTCTAATATTAATGATTTGGTCAATAGTTTCAATAGCCTGTGCTCCTTTGCATTACATGCTATCGCACCTATTAAAACCAGGTCAGTAGCAGCCACCAAATCATCACCATGGATAAATGTTGCTATCCGTAGCTGTAAGCAGGAATGTGGGAGGGCTGAGCGCAGATGGAAAAAGACAAAACTCAATGTTCACTTTCTATACATGAATAACTTTTAACTTCACTCAATCAGAAAATCAAGGATGCAAGAACAGCTTATTTCTCAGATTTAATTACTGCTAATAAACACAATCCCCGAGCTCTGTTTTGCGCAATCAATCAACTAGTACAACCTGCTACTATCTTTGCCACCTCAACTGAAGACTGTGAATTGCATTTATCATTTTTGTCAACAAGATAGAATTAGATCCAGCATTGTGCTCCTGCCCACTGCTTTTGATCCACCTAGTAGTGTTTCAAATTTATTGGCCCATTTTGCCCCCATTTACCCACTCAATATTATAGACATGTCCCACACCTCTGGTTATGTCCCTGATCAGTTTAAGACAGCCAGTGTCCAGCCCCTTCTAAAAAACCCGGCCTTGATCCAGCCGTTTTGAACAATTTCAGACCCATCTCAAAATAACCTTTCATTTCCAAAATGCTGGAAAAACTTGTCGCTGAGCAGCCTCTTCAAGTTGTTGAAGGGAATAATACCTTTGATAAATTTAATCTGGTTTTCATCAAAACCACAGTACTGAAACTGCTCTGTTACAAGTCATGAATAACATCCTTGTGCCGGCTGATAGGGGGGAACTCTCCATCTTGGTCTTACTCGGCTTGAGCGCTGCCTTTGACACCATTGATCACTCCATCCTCATTAATCAACTAAATACATGCGTTCATATCTCAGAGAAAGCTCTAGAATGGTTTGCGTCATATTTGTCAAATAGAGGTTTTTCTGTCTCCATGGGTGACTATGTGTCCTCATCCACTCCACTGCTATATGGGATGCCCCCGGGGTCAATCCTTGGTCCTATTTTCTCTTTGTATATGCTTCCCTTGGGCCAGATAATCAGTCGCTTTGGTTGTACATCCTATCATTGCTACACAGATGACACTCAGCTATATTTTTCAGGAAAGGACTGGATATCTGTCAATTTTCTTCACCTAAATTCTGACAAAACTGAGCTTCTCATTTTTGGCCCTGAAAATATTGCTAAAGGCATCATTCATCATATTGGCCCACCTCCCCCTATGTCAAATCTAACATCAGGAATCTTGGCATTATATTTGACCCTAAATTGAAATTTGAACACCGTGTCAATAAATTGGTTCAATCATGCTTTTTTCAGCTACCAAGCAGTCACTTAGGTCTTACAATCAAAACTTGTTGGCCATACCACTTGCCAAACTAAAAACTAAAGGCGACTGTGCTTTCGCACCTGCTTCCCTGGCACCCAGACTTTGGAACAACCTCCCCACTTCCATCAGATCAGCTGAGTCTGTTGACTGTTTCATAAAACACTTGAAAACCTACTTTTTTAGGATGGCTTTCCAATAACATTCGATAAATTCAAGTGTGTTCTCTGGGTAATGACTGTATGCCTTCTGTGTTCGTATGTGAGTGATGTCTATATGTGTTCTTGAATGTGTCTCTTTTCTTTGTGTGCAAATATCAATGTAAAGCACTTTGTAACCTGTGTTAAAAAAAAAAGATGCTATATAAATAAAGTTTTTACTTTACTTTTACTCTAAAATAATATGTCAAAACATATCAACAACCAAACGGGGTAGATGAGAAAATATAAGAATGCGATAAAATGTTCTCATAGTTTACTGCAGTCTTATTGTAGTTCAACACTACAATATAATATTATGTATCTGTGATGTTGGCAAGCTGTCTAATAAAAGGAAAGTACAATATTCCATGTGAAATTTAAGAGTAATTTATAGCAGCAACTCTGGTGTCATTATGCTGAAGACCATTAGTGCTGCTGGTCTTGACTATTTTTTCCCAATTATTTCTTTATTTATTTTCATCATTTAACAAACTTTATCAAAAGACAGAGTACAGAGAAAATAAGGGTAATATAAGATAATAGTAATAGCAACTAAAGTGAAATAAAATACAAAATGATTAGAAATAAATAAAAACATTAACAAAAAAAATTAAACTATGGTCACAGTAAATATATCTCTTTTCTAGATAGGATCAAAGCATATTTAACCGGGTTGGGCGGATGGTCAGAGGTTCATAAGAGGTTCCCATGCTCTGAGAAAGTGTATTTTTTAAAGTATAAGTGGGCTGTTCCAGTTGTAATGTTTTGTAATGTTATGCTAATCCTCTTCACAGATATGGGGTCTAGTGTCCTATTCAGTTCTGTTGGTCGTAGCTTTTTACTAGCATATCTACCACCCACACTTGCCTCCAGTCCAACTTTTCACCTTAGTGTAGTTGCAGTCTTTACTACACACTCTTGTGTAAAAAGAAAGTTGGTTGCATTTGCCTATTGATTGAAAAAAAAATCCAAGAGAAGATAGACTTTCTCACTAACCTGGGAGCTTCTTCCACTACCTTCTGGTTCCTCCTCTGGATGGAGCACTCTCTCTCATTCAGCCACAGAGCATTACCATGTTTATCAGCCAGCACCTACAAGAAGCATACAGTATTATTCTCTGGTTCTCACTGGAGAGGAGGAGGCCATAAGATTTTTTTTTGTCACAATACCCATTTTTGAAACAACTAATAAAAGCAATGTTCATATCCATTATTTTTATTTACATTCATGCCAATCAAGTGTATTAAAAACTTGATGACCTGATCACTGAAACTTGTATGTTACACCAATTTTTACAAGAAATCTAATATTAAAAACAAAAGCTACAACTTGTTAATGAAATACTCATCATATTCTAAAAAAAATGTGCACATATGGTCTTCAATATATGTGTGCGTTGCCTAGGTTTTTCTGTGAAAATATCAGAGGTAAATTGTAAAAAGCTTTCATTGAAGAAAAACAAGGATTTTATTTTAGAAATAATTAATAATGAATCGCAAGGCTGTCTTAAGAGTAAGAAACTTGTTAGAGTTCGCATACCAAAACTGGGGCACTGAGTTCCCTCTCATTATCATTATCAGATGGTAACATCAGACCTGTGTGTGTGCACGTGTGTTATACCTGAATCTCTATGTGTCTAGGGTTGTCTATGAACTTCTCAATGAGCAGCCTGTCATCTCCAAAGCTGGAGGCTGCCTCCTGGGACGAGAACC